>NW_018406276.1:153764-180168 GCF_002113885.1 Mizuhopecten yessoensis | reverse complement strand
TTTCAGTTCAATCGGCCCAGCAGAACTTGACTTTAAGTTTGAAATGTAAAATGTTAACGGACGACGGACGACGACGGACGAAAACGGATAGCAATAGGTCACTTGAGCTAAAGCTCAGGTGACCTAAAAATCAAATAATTGTTGAATTGTAATTTCTCGACTGTTTGACATTACTCCTAAGAAACTAAAAGAAACTTGCCTTCAAGATTATAAAGATTTCTTTTAGCACTGCTGTCATGAACTTTTTGCTTTTTTCATCTGTAAAATGTTGATCTTGGAACCACAGCAGACTCATCATCCACATATTTTTTCTTCACTCTTTTCACAGGTGCTGAAATACAAAGTATATACCATACAAATAAATGCAAAACTTGTTCCTAGCCCGAAGGAAACTATCAAAATAAGTGGGCATCTAAAATTTCACAAAATCATGTGGATCATACTAGTTATTAAAGGTTTCTGCTGTCACCTCGACATGATCGAGGAAGGGTCATTGATTGAAATCAGTGCATCATGTGTTTAATAAAGCTTAGGCCAAAAAATAAAATATGTGAGTTTACAGTCATCCGATCGATCCAAGAAATTCCGTATCTCTCTCTAGTGTCGAAATTTAGATCCAACATCCATTTCCCGCGTCACATGAACATTTGACAAAACACAAGATGTTCCACGGTTTCAGTAGAATTTCAAAGTGTAGTCCTAGTGATGGGAAAGGAATGATGCTACCGGTTGTAAATTCGACAAAATTTATTGACATTAAAGAAATTCCACGGTCAGACAGCAACACTGAGTTTGAAGTGAAGGGCAAACTTGCTGATATTTGTAAACATGAATGCATCAACATTTTTCATTGGCAACTTTTAAGCATAATCTAATCTTGTACCTGTATATCAATTTTAAGAAATGCCTGCTCACATGCAAACCATCTATTCATATATTATGTACATGTATAGCAATAAAAAGTTATTTAATTTCTAGCCTCTCTATTCGACACATATGCATCCATGAAAAAAAATTCAAAAATTAAATGTATTCATGTTTACACAAATAACATCAAGTATGTTCGCACTTTTAAAAGCAAGGACTGCAAATGTGATTGGACAGTTCCCCTTATTCCTAGCAGAAACATGTCACAGATGCAGATCCATCAGATCCATCAAGGCCGAATTAACTCCGCATTAAAAAATATCACAGTTTTCCTACTGTCTGCCAACTTAAGTTTTGATCGACGAAAAATCGCCGTTAAGTTTGCTGTGATGGCTCAATTTTTTTTTTACAATTCTTGTAAGACTCTCTTTGTCGTAATAGGAATTGAAGAAATATTCATTTTCTTCTTTGAGACTATTAAAAAAACGGCCGAAATGCGCAACGTCATTACGTTACTCTCTACTGTACTGTAATGTTTCGGCGCAAACCAAACTGGCAGAGATGAAATTGAAAGACGGAAGTCAGAACGTTTAGAAAATACACTTACTCAATCCATGTATCGAGTGCAGGTGAACTAACACTCGTTGCTTGGAAGATAGTTTGTTCTCACAGATCAAACACTTGAATTTTCCATCCACATCGATTCGAAAATTATCTTCTTTGGTTCCTAAACTTTCAGACTCCGACATCCTAAATCGCCGTCAGTGTCTGTGTAGTTAGCGCTCTTGAACACCGTCGATTTTACCATCGATCCCGCGAACTGTAAACATTCTGATGATTCTGTATATAGCCTCTAAAATCAATAACGTGGTAAAAGTTGTTTCTGTATATTTTTCAAGTCAATAATTTGATATTAATAGTTCAACCATAAAAATTTTCTATTCAATTTCATCCAAACAACATAGCGTTTTTCTAGATAATTCTTTCGAAATAGCAGTCGCGGTTTGCACTGGTGCATATACCGGGTCACTTGATTGGTCAGCCTCTGTAGCCATTTGAGAGAAGTGTTTTCATTGGCTGATTGGATTTTGGCGCAATTGACCAGTTGATAAACAGAAAAATGGCCCGAGACGAAGTATGCGATAGTCCAGTGGAATGACAAATTTACCAGTGTGGTAAATTTGGATAACGTAAAATTGCCGAGAAAACCAATTCATCAGTACATGGAAGGTGAATTCATCACAGCACTATTTGGGAAGAAGCCCTACAGGGCCAGGATTTCTGAAATATCAGGTATGTAGATCTAGCCTGTTTTGTAGGCCGATCGAAAATCCGACTCAAAATTTGAAAATATATTCGAATACGGGAGGGCATGATGCGATACTAGGATGCTTATTGTTAGACACAGGAAAATTTTCATGTATTTTGAAATTACGAGGAAAGTCCGCAAATTATCACATTTTATATGACCAAAAGACAGGCAAAAATTCACCTGCTGCAGACGAAAGTGTGCCATGTTTTATTCTGTAGAAACGGTGGGTAAAACCAGAGGATTTTATTATGCCCCAGGTTTTACCCAGCGTTTCTACAGAAATTAATGTTTTATATACATGTGCCGTTGTGTCGACGAAATCTCGTTATTATATATTCGTTTAAATAAAAAATGAATAAAACTTATACTATATTTACAGGGACGTGCTAAATTTCTTTCACGTTTTTTTTTTAGTTCCTTGCATCAGTTTGCAACTTCGTTTAAAAGCATTTTCCTGACATTTTAATGGATGGATTTTGACAATTGTTGGCTTATTGGTACAATATTTGAATTAATTTCTGTTGTGTACTTTTGGAGTTAAAGAACTTGAGAGGTATATTAGAATTATATCCACACTGTTAATTTACGGTTGAGGTGACACACCGATTTTTCTACTTTTATCACAGTTTAATGTTTATGGCACAATTTTCATTTTGACACTCATTTTCAGATGACAGATCAGTCTTGATGGTGAAGAAGGGGAAAAATGGAGTTTTTCCTTTGAAATTTCCCTACGAGGAAAACATGAATCCAGAACTGGCAGCTGAAGCAGTAGTAAATTTAAGCCAAGAAGCAGATTCAGATACTACTAGGAACAACACTTTTATTGGTATGAACAGAAGTTTATCTATAGTACTCAAACTTTTTTTATAAGGCCAAAATAAAATATATGTGTGTTCTGGTCACTGTTTTCCTTAACCTACCTGGATTTTTCATACCTACCTGAAACATTTTATGGACAATTTCAAATTAGCACTGTTCTGTTGAAGTCAAGGCCCATATATAACAGGAAATGCACTTAATTGTTTTGGCCTAAAGGCAATTAAGACATGCAAATATGTTTTACATATCACGATTAAGAGATAAGTATTTTGGACCTAATTAAATTTACCTAAACATTGATTCTAAATACTAAGTTAAGCATTAATACTGAAGTTATGTTGTGAAGATTTAAATTTACTTTCAGTTGCTAGTTGTAAATGGGCTATAGCAATTTGTTGTATTTGCAATCTAGTCTGAAACATTATGCTATTAGCAAGTGTTAATTTCTGTCAACCACAAAAAAAAACTTTAAATGTGTCATGATGTATTAAAACACTCGCTTTTTAACAGACAAAGAAAGAGATACATGTAGATTAACAAATGAAGGAATGGACATCCAGCCGGTGGTCATTGAAGAAATGGAAGTTCAGTTGGCGGTCATTGAAGAACGAGACACCATCACCACTCAGGAGGAAATGAACACCCAGCCGATTAGAAAGGAGCAAGACCAAGGTGAGTCCAAATCATACTGATTTTTTTGCCCCCACCATGAAATAGATTTTAATGTACAGATAAAAGTCAAGTTTCTATTTTGACAGAGGATGTGAAGGACCAGAATATAAGAGCTATCAGAAATTTCAAAAGATGGCATGACGTCGCACATAGCTTACACCCGGGTCTCCAAAGGCAGGGCTCAAGATTAACATTTGCCTGACTTATCCGTCCAGGTGATTTTGTGGTCGGACAAGTGTTTTTTACTGTGTACTTGTCCGATGGGACAAGTAGATTTGTAAATGAAATTGTCCGTTTCTCAAAATGATAATGAAAATGTGGATTAATTTTATTATATTTTTCTAAATTCAATTGTAAATGTTGACTTCCAAAGTAATATTACATCTTATACCTAAAATTTGGCTCTGTGCCCACAGGTAATCATAACTTCTCGTAATATCACAAAACCACTCTTAATATAACACATGTGCTAATATTATAAAACATGTGCTAGTATCATTTAAAAGTCGTAATGATTACGAGCAAATCGAGTAGAATCAGAGAAATGTATCTCCTAGTGTCATAACCCATATATTTGCTACTGTCTCTTCACTTGAGGTTGTTGAACAAAGCTTGATTTCTGTGTTTATACAATTACCTTTTGTAATCTTTTTCTAAATATTCGTCTATTTTGATATTTGAAAGAAATACTTCCGACAGTTTACAAGTGTTTGGACAAGTTAGATCTGATAGTAACTTGTGCGACTAGACAAGTGAAAATTGTGCTTAATGTTGACCCCTGAAAGGTACATCTACAGTATTGGCGACCAATATAAACCATAACAGAGACCTAATACAACTGACATTCATAGGTATTTGACAAACTCCTATAGTACACAATTTATGTTGTGGTGTCCAATTTATATAACAGGAAATAAACACTGGGACCTTAGGTAGAGTGTTGCTGAATACAGCCAGTCTAGACCCTTCTATTGGACAGCAGATTGAACGTGAGGGTTGTTTTTAACACCGCAACCCAAAGTTTGGTTTCAATCAGACAAATCTGGTTGAATCAATGATGAACTACATAATGTAACGTAATGGAGAGACAGCTGGAGTATTTTTTATTCTGATGGTTGAATGTCAGATTATTTTTGTATTTACAGGTGAAGAACAGCATTCAAACTTAAAGAAAGACATTTCCAATTTGCGTCCTAGGTAAATATTATTACTTGTCAAACATATAAATAAACAAATAAAACTTGATAACAAACTTTCTAGCATCCTCAAGGAAAGTTTATTTTATATATATAATATCTGTTAAACCATAAATTATTTATTTAATAAAATGTTATCAGTGATCTGCAGAACTTAGACTAGAGGCCCAATATTTTTAAGGCTTATTAACTGTCTGATTAATTTACCCGCATAGGTATTTGGTTTTAAATCTTATATTTTGTATGTTTTTTAATTTTCATATTTTTCAGTGGCAGTCGAAGGCTGGAGAAGAGGGTTGACCATCTGGAAAGGGAGGTGAAAGACTTAAGGTCCTCCCTTAAGTCTTTGAAGAGGAAATTTTCTGAACTTTCTGGAACATGTCAAAACAGTAATCCTGCTACTACAGAGGGTAGTTCCTCCAGCACTACACTGACCTCAACAGCTTCGTCCTCCACATTGACAGTGGACAACTTACTGAAATCTGTGGGTCATATTGGGAACTTGGAAAAAGAAATCAACGAGTGTATGAGGAGAATTACTCTCACAGTTTTTTCAAGACAGGACCTTGTGTCCTGTTCTAGGACTGGAAAAAAAACATTCCACTCCCCTGGGAAAGCAAGGCCCCCACTTGATCCAGAAAGAGTGAAGCTGGTGGAGCAGGTTCTGCTACTGAAATGCTCCATCAGCAGGAACACTTTCAAAAAAAAGTTTGACAATCTTGTGAAGATGGAACGTCGGTCAAGTAAAACTTGCAGTGATCCAATAGTTTAGTGCCTGACTGTCATCATGTTGTTCTGTTTTTCTGATCGGCCTTTCATTTGTTTGGATTATTTGATACAAACTTTTTTGTAGAGATTCCCCAACATTTTTTGAGTATATTGGTTTTTGTTTCAAGGTTTCTTTAAATAGTATTTTTGTTCTGTCAAATATCTTGACTTGCATACATTATTTTTGTATTGATCATCAATGATGCATTTGGCATGTAGATTCAACATCTAGTGTCTAATTACTTTGTATTATACAAATGTACATGTAACACTTATATAAAATTCTGATATTGATATGTTGCAGTTGTTAAAACTACTTTTAAGGAATGTTCAAGAACAGTTCTTGAATTGTTCTTAGAATAAAGTTCAAGAACTGTTCTCGACTGTTTGAGACTTAAAACTGTTCTTGAATAAATCAAGAACTGTTCTTGAATTGTTCTTAGAATAAAGTTCAAGAACTGTTCTTGATTGTTTGAGACTATTGTTCTTGAATAAATCAAGAACTGTTCTTGAATTGTTCTTAGAATAAAGTTCAAGAACTGTTCTTGATTGTTTGAGACTATTGTTCTTGAATAAATCAAGAACTGTTCTTGAATTGTTCTTAGAATAAAGTTCAAGAACTGTTCTTGATTGTTTGAGACTATTGTTCTTGAATAAATCAAGAACTGTTCTTGAATTGTTCTTAGAATAAAGTTCAAGAACTGTTCTTGATTGTTTGAGACTATTGTTCTTGAATAAATCAAGAACTGTTCTTGAATTGTTCTTAGAATAAAGTTCAAGAACTGTTCTTGATTGTTTGAGACTATTGTTCTTGAATAAATCAAGAACTGTTCTTGAACAAGAAGTTCAAGAACAGTTTGTCTCGTTTAACGTTCAAGAACAGTTCCTGAACAGTTCTTGAACTGTTTAAGCACGTGACGTCACCAACAAATATGGCTGCGCCCATGGATCAAAACACAGAAGCTGTCAAACACATGATGGAGGCAATGAAATCCATGCAGCAGACAGTCGCGGGACTGCAGACTGCTGTGCTAGGGATTATGAAGACAAGAAATGTCCCCACAGTATCACCGACAACTACAAACACTGCAGTCAACCCTGAGACAGAGCCAGACGAGAAGGAGTATACCCGAGCTACGTCTGCAACAGGTGGGTACAGACTGCCCATATCAGAGTTCGGTATTCCCTCAGAATCAATCCCCCACATAGACAGTATCCCAGAGAAACTTATTTGGGAAGGACAAGACGTCAATCTGGCGCAATTTCTAATGCCGAGACACAAACCCAGGGAGGTTTACGATAGGGACGGCTCGGCTATAAACATTACATTAAATGAAACAGAAGACCCCAGACTTGCAAAATCATTGACTATCAGCAAGTTTATAAACGTTTTCGGGAAGTACAAAAGAACGGTGTACAAGAAAGCCCCCCATGGGAGGATTGAACTGGATAGATATGAAGTCAATATCGTAGAAATTTCTAATGTTTACGGGGGGAAATTCTACGATTACCACTGCCAGTTTTCGGCTAGGGCAGCAGCGGCATTAAATGATAATATAGGCAAGGTGGACTGGGTCCTAAAGGATAATGGTTTACTGGCCATGATCATGGGAAACACTAGGGTGAACTCTTGTCAATTGTGCAATTTGACGTCACACAACACTGCTTTCTGCCCCGAAAAAAGGTACAAAAAGACTTACATTATGGAAATGGAGGCGCACAAATTACAAACCAACAGGGTTATCAAGGCAGGGATACCGATATATTCGACAGACAAAAAGTGAAATGTGTAACAATGTTTAACAACAAAAAGAGAATTGTGTACCAACTTCAATTCGGGGAAATGTTCACGAGGCGATGGTTGTTTCTTCTATCATGCCTGCACGTCTTGTAAATCTACTAGCCATGGGGCAGATTCGTGCAAAGGCGGCAACAATGGATCGCAACCCAATAAATCGGGGACAGGAGTCCAAAACAACACACAACAGAACCAATGACTGATAGAGGACAATTACGTACACGTTAACACACCTGTAAATATAGACCAACTCCGTACAGAACTTGATCTCCACCCAGACAAAATGTTTATAGATTACCTGTGTTAAGGATTGTCCAAAGGTTTTGACACTCTTATATCAAAAACCGAGCTACCAACAAAGGAGTGTAAAAATCTTCAGTCTGCGATAACACAGTCGGATTTGGTGGATAAATTAATTCAAAGCGAAGTGGAGAAGGGAGTTTTACAGGGTCCATTCGAACGTTTACTTTCGATAAATACCGTTTAAGCCCCATAGGCGTAGGTGTGGGAAAATACTCTGGGAAACCACGTCTTATAGTAGATCTGTCCGCCCCACATGAAGATGAATTACACCCAAGTGTAAATTATCTCATAGACAAGGAATCATGTTCTCTGTTCTATGTACGCAAAGATGACGCCATCCAGAAGCTACAGGAGTTGGAGAAAGGTACTATGACTGACAGAGAAATATTGTGACATATCATCTCAATTTATCTGAGAAGTAATAATTAGTTTTAGCTGCACAAGTGTAGGCTAATCAGTACTAGCTGAGCTGTATAGGGGGTCATGCTGTGTGATCAGCTCCCTCTGGCTGAAGGGCTAAAGGGTCAGTAGTGGGATACCCCCACTGGGACCATTAAAATGATAAGCTGAACCTCAGCCGATATAGCGTAGATTTGATTTGTTATTGTTTAACAAATTTAACATACTATTTCTATGTAGCTTCATTCTTTTATACAATAATAGAGAAATAATTACACTAAGCATAATGTGCAGTTTATGGAACTGTTTTGATTATTCAAATCAAGCAAGTAGTTTACCTTTTTTGTTGTTTGTTGTAACAACGTGTATCGGAAGGCTTCGGGATTGATCACACATTTACATAGGAAACACTAGTTGTTGTTGTTGTTGTTGTTGTTGTCGAACAATTGTAAGCTTTTTATCAATTTTTATGCAATAAAGTATTATTATTATAATATTCGTGTTCCCGTTACTGTCTTTAAAGTCCCTATTTGGACTTTGTGAACTTTCTGTGCAATCTAAATAGAGAAAATACACTTTGAAACTTTGAAACTTTTTATTAAACTAAAGGCCCCACATATATTTATGCAACTGGAAGGCAATAATATTGAAAATTACATGAAATTTACTTGAAAATAGACATTACAATTTAGTGTATTTTGATAAACAATGAGAACATATTTGTCATCACTATTCATCAATTCAGCAAAGTTAACAGTATTTGGCACTGTACATGAAGATTCTGGAAGAATTTTTTTTTTTTCAATTTTAGTACGGGCTTCCTTTTCTAGCTATGCCATCGAAATTAATGTGTAATCTACATGCAGCTCATCATTCAGTAAAAAATGCATTGAAAGATTTTAACAGGCAAAATAAACTCAGAACTGCCACTGAGATCGAAAATTGAGTTATCCCGTCAATTTCTTAGTTGAGTATATGAATACAGTGCGAGTCGGCCTTAGTTTCGAGTTAACTAGAACGAGCTGTCGTCAAGTCATTGTTGCATTCCTTTACTTGAAAACTATTCTCAACACAAGTTTAGCTTTACACTCGCTTTCAGACTCCTACCAAATATTTACTCTTTTTGACAGGTACCATTCTCTCACGGCTTACAAAAACAGATATTTTGACCATTCAGTGTGGAACTCATTTCATTCCTTACTGGAAAGGAGAGAAAAGAAGGAATTTTGACTGTTATGAAGTTTGTCGATTGCAATTAATTTGAGCTATGGGTTCACCCTCATGCCTAATCTGGATCCAGCCAAAAGTCTGTGGAACTCAACGAAACTCCTCAGTATCGCTAGGGTAATATTTTCAATTAATTTGAGCCATGGGTTCACCCTCATGCCTCATCTGGATCCAGCCAAAAGTCTGTGGAACTCAACGAAACTCCTCAGTATCGCTAGGGTAATATTTTCAATTAATTTGAGCCATGGGTTCACCCTCATGCCTCATCTGGATCCAGCCAAAAGTCTGTGGAACTCAACGAAACTCCTCAGTATCGCTAGGGTAATATTTTCAATTAATTTGAGCCATGGGTTCACCCTCATGCCTCATCTGGATCCAGCCAAAAGTCTGTGGAACTCAACGAAACTCCTCAGTATCGCTAGGGTAATATTTTCAATTAATTTGAGCCATGGGTTCACCCTCATACCTCATCTGGATCGATATCCATCTCTTAGTTCCAGAGAAGAAGACGCTTAAAGCAGTATAGCCAATTTACCCCCTTTTTGCCCCGCCCCTCAGCCCCCTGGGGGGTCAGCCCTATCATTCGTACAATTTTGAATCCCCACCACCTAGGGATGCTCCCAGTCAAATATGGTTGATATCCACTTTTTAGTTCCAGAAGAGAAGTCGCTTAAAGCAATACAGCCAAATTGACCCCTTTTGGCCCCGCCCCTCAGCCCCCTGGGGGGTCAGCCCCATCAATTGTACAATTTTGAATCCCCACAACCTAGGGATGCTTCCAGTCAAATTTAGTTGAATTCCAATCAGTGGCTAAGAAGAAGTTGTTTAAAGAAATTGTTGCGTACGGACAGACAGACGACGGACGCAACGGTATGGCATAAGCTCACCTTGGTCCTTCAGACCAAGTGAGCTAAAGGAGGAGGACAAAGCGATACAGTTTTCCCTGTACCTAGCAGGCAAAGCAGAAAACTGGTACTACTCACTAACAGAGGAGGTACAAAACAATTTTGAAACTCTTATTATCGAGTTTAAGGACAGGTTTGTTCCAAGTGCAATATCGAGGCCGAGACTGGTAAAGGAGTTTCTGGAGGGTCGGCAAGGCAAAGATGAAGTCCGCACATATATAGAGAAGGTCCAAACCCTAGGAAACGATTTAGGCAGAGGTCCACAGGAAGTCCAGGACATTGTCCTAAATTGATTGAATGAGGAGGTAAAGCGTTTCATTCTGGGGAAAGAGCCACAGTCTCTGCAGGACATTATAAAATATGGTTATATGTGGGAGTCAGTGAAGGGCAACAATACAGTGGACTTAGCCAGCTAAGTCGTTGAACTCCAACGAGAATTAAAAGAACTGAAAGAGACAAGCACCTTAAATTCTGTGAGAACTGGAGACAGACGGAAAAGGTCAGATGGTCAGAGGAACTTTGAACGTGGCAAAGGAGAACCGTGCAGGCATTGTGGTGAGCACCGACGTCTTGCATACGATTGTAGGTTCAAAAATGCAAAATGTTTTGGATGTAATAAATCAGGCCATATAAACTCATTGCCCCCTGTTGACGCATTTGGGCGTCAGTCTTACCCATCACTGTATCCCGACAGCGGCGGCCATGATGGATTTCCCGAGAGTCGCTTAAAAGTGACAATTACGATAGGTCTAAAATACTTGCTACGGTGGTTTTGATTGGTTGAATCTTTGTAAGAAACTAACACAGGAGGTAGGTATAGAACTTTCCATTCGTTATATAGGTCACATGACACATATTTCCCGTGAATATCAAAGGAATTTACTATGAAAGTTACTCATATGGAACGCTGTCAACAAGCATGGCTGGGGCGGTTTTCAATTTTGATACCAGTTCGGACGAAGCGGATTTAGAAGGTTTTACAGCCGACGATGTTGCGAGAGCCATTCAAAGGGGAGAAGATAATGAAGATGCTTTATCGGACATCAGTTTTAGCGATTCTTCTTCTTCTGAAAGCGAAAGTTCGTCGAGAAGCAGTGACGATGACGACGAGATTTTACCGTGGTCAGAAAATTTGACGACGGTTTCAGTACCTGCTTTTACCGATGCTGTGGGGCCAACAACAATCTTGGGTGCGGAAAAAAACGAGATGGACTTTCTTTCATTGATATTTTTCCCTGCTGGCTGTTCAAACAAATTTGTATGCGGAACAGCAAACGGAAAATAGGCTGAACCCTAATTGGACGCCGACAACCGTAGAAGAAATAAAAGCGTTTTTGGGGATTCGTATATACATGAGCATAGTACAGCTGCCATCAATGGATATGTATTGGTCCACAGACTATATGTTTGGGAATTTATTTATTCCCAACATCATGCCAAGGGACAGATTTGATAAACTGTTACAGTATTTTCATGCGAATGATTCTACTAAAAACCAACCCCGCGACAATCCTCGACACGACCGCCTTCACCACAAACGTCCAATCATGGATATTGTAAAGAAAAAATGTGTTGACGAATATCAGCCTCATCAAAACACCAGCGTTGATGAGGCTTTGATTGCATTCCGGGGCCGCCTGGGGTTTCGGCAATACCTACCTGCCAAACCTACAAAATACGGGGTCAAGGTGTGGATGAGTGCCGACTCTGAAAATGGGTTCGCAAATGAGTTTGACGTCTACACGGGGAAAAAGGGAGATGAAACCAATGCCAGATATGGATTGACAACACGAGTGGTACTAAATTTGACAAGAAGCATTGCGAACAAAAATCACATTGTGAACTTGGACAATTATTTTACAAGCTTCCAGCTATTTGAAATCTTGAAAAGACAGAGTACATATGCACGGGGTACAGCACAATCAAACCGAAAGGAATTCCCAGCTAGGCTTCTTCACCCCAAGTGTGTAAAAAATCAAGGGGATGTCAAAATTGTTCAGAGGGGGAAGATGGTGGCTTATGCCTGGAAGAAAAAGGAAGTGATCTACTTTCTGTCAACAGCAGATGACCCAACAGAAGTTGGGGCTCAAGTACCGGGGCGCCAGAAAGATGGGACACAGCGACAGGTGCAAAGCCCCAGTGTTGTGTAGCGGTACAACCTGAAGATGAATGGTGTTGACAAGGCTGATCGGACAAGGACAGAGTACCCCACATACAGGATGTGTAAGAGGTGGTGGACGTACATTTTCCACTTTCTCCTGGACTTGTCTATTGCCAACGCCTTCATTCTTATGAAGGAATCCGCTAACCACCACTTGACGACAAAGACAGGCAGAGATAAGGACAGGTCTCTTCTATCCTTTTGAATGAATCTTGCAAAACTTTTGCTTGGAACATTCAGAGCAACAAGAAAGAGGAGGCGTGTGTCAAATCTTGATCCAAATGGAGTTGGACATTGGCCAAAGGAGTGTGCTAAAAGAGGGAGATGTCGTCAATGTTCTAAAGACAAAAATCGATCTGATGGAAGTGGGAGTGTTCTGCCTGTGGGGCTCACCTGTGTGTGGTTTGTTTTGAACCATAGTGCATAAAATTTTGAGTGGAAAAACACTCATTTGTGGTTGAAAATAAGTTGTATATAAGTTATAAACAAGAATACAGTGACAAAACATTTGTGAAAAAAAAACTTGGCATGAAATTTTTATCAACTCCACTAGATGTAATACAGATAACAATAAATTCCAAGTAAGTAGATATTTTATTTTATTGTAACTTGAAAATAACGTGTCATACTAACAATTTTTGTTCTTTACTCAATTACAAAATAACAACACAAAAGTATGTTATAACCATTTTAAAATATGAGGTGTAAATAACACTCCCGGCAGCAATATTGGTTCAGGGAGCAGCTGCTGTAGCAACCAATGAGGCTACAGGGAGCCAGTCAGAAAATGGCTGCAGGGGGCAATGAGTTAACATGGCGAGCCGTAGGTCGAGAACCACAACCAGAACCGCAATCTGATTAAAATCATATGTTACATGGCTTCGTTAACTTCGTACTACGCCTGAACATCTGAGTGTGCCGCGGTCAGGGTCACGTTCAGGTGACCTTTATATCTATAAATACTCGTTAAATTTTTACCAATCAGAGATCCTCTTTCAAAAGGGCGCACGGAGTTGTAACAAATATGGTGGACATTGATGAGAATGATGCGAAAGTTCTGAAGTTATTTGAGATTGATCGTCTGAAACCCGAACAGATATTCGAAGCTTTATTAGAGAAGAAAGACTGTATGGCGGTGTTGCCTAAGCAATTTTTACCCAATGGGTGCGTTTTCCTTGGCGTCGTAGAAACGTCAGTTCCCGCCGCCATATTTGTTTTTGAAAACTAATCTGTTCGATACCCTCGCTATTTATCCATCAACCATGATATTCCGATTTGCTGGCAAACTTTTGCCAGCGCGCCTCTGATTGGTTAATCTAAAGGTCACTTGAACGTGACCCTAACCACGACACATTCAGATGTTCAGGCGGAGCCATGTAACAGATGATTTTAATCAGATTGCCAGAACCGTCCCGTGGGATAATTCCAACCCAAACAACTGGACAATCATACAGGAATACAATCAACAGGAATTACAAAAGCCACGCTTAAAACTATGTATCTTGAAAATGTGGGAAGGCGGCGTGAAAGTGGGGTTGTACGAGGCTGCCCAGTTCGGGGACTAGTGAATTCGAACCAGGAAGTGATTAGTTCAGACAATGACAATAGTGGCTTAACACCTATGCCCGTGTCGGACGTCAACACCACGACAAGTGCTAGTACATCCGAAAATTGTACGGAACTACTTCGATGTGCCGAGGCTCTGTCAACCGCATCACCCATCACCACACCGGAAGTGGGTATGCGGACGTCAAAAAACATGGCCACACCTAGTGTGAATGTTGTGGAGGGACTCCTTTTGTCAATGTAGGGTATGCAAAAAACAATGATGGACCTGCCGCAGACTGTTATCGCTCTCGTCTCCAACAGCAATAAGGAACGTCAACCCACAGACGTACACACGGAGAAATCATACGCGGTGACCAACACACACGCTGCGGCTGCCACGAGCTCTACAGGAAAATCAGGTAACTACTTTGATTCTTTATCTGATGGCATCTCGTCCGAGAGCATCCCTCACTTGGACATTGTGTCTGACAATAACAAAAAGAAAATCCTCGAGGGGAGATACATCAATCTGGCCTCCCTGTTAATTCCTAAATACGAGACTGAAGATAAACAGCCTGGCATTAATGTCCACATTAATGATCAAGTTGAGGACCCCAGGTTGAATAAACATTTGACCATTTCGGAATTTGTGACGGCTTTTGGGAAATTTAAAAGGGTCATGTGCGAAAAATTCCCGATGCATCGATCCGAGATGGACAGTTACGAAGCAAACATCACTGAGATTGCCAACGTATACGGCCAGAGGTTTTATGATTACCATTGTCAATTTGCGTTAAAAGCAGCTACTGCTCTGAGGGACAGACGACAAAGGGTAACCCAAAGTGAGGACAGTAACATTAACCCCTGTCAATGACAAGTGGCAACAACTCCGGTCAATATTGAACGACTGAGCTATGAACTGACCGGTCATCCGGACCGTGAGTTTTTGAACTATTTATGCGATGGACTGACTCATGGATTTGATACTATGGTGGTAGGATCTACTCTTCCCATTAAAGAATGTAGAAACCTAATGTCGGCTTTTAACGACAAAAACACTGTCGACAATCTTATTCTAAGTGAGACTAAAAAAGGATTTTTACAAGGACCCTTTAATATATTACCATTCTCAACATATAGAGTCAGTCCAATAGGGGTGTCATCTGGGAAGTACTCTGGTAAACCCCTTTTGATAGTGGACCTATCTTCACCATACGACAATGACGAACACCCGAGTGTCAAAGACCTAATAGATAAGGAGGATTGTTCCCTGTGTTATGTGCGCATAGACGATGCTATCAAATTGATACAAACATTAGGAAAGAATAATTCAATGTGTAAAATAGATATTTCGGACGCTTTCAAATTACTGCCCATTCATCCATCACAGTGGCATCTGTTCGAGGTTGGCTTTATTGTACTGCTGTTCTAAATAAAACAAAATTGAAGTTAAAGTTCCTGTTTTTTACCTATCAATAATAAATTTTAAAATTGGTAACATAATGGACACTCAGCTATATTACTATCATAATACACCTAAGTTTGGCCTGTTTTAATTAGCAAGTTTTCCACATTGGAAGTGGGATTCCTGATTTAATTGCTTACCGGTTCACATATGATTATTTTAACATGTTTATTCAGTTATATTTTGACAATTTTACAGCGCAGACCTACAGAAGGTGATCTTGGGCCTGTATTGGATTCCAAGACGACATATGTTTATTCGGGATTACCAAAAAAATTGTTTGTACACAACATTTACCAGTCGACCTCCGCTACCATATTTGGTTTGGTGTACAGTATGTCACATGACCTGGTTGACCAATGGTCATTCAGCCTATAGGGATAGCCCTATTGATAACGTCTTCAGTCAGTTGAAAGCAGTCTCAGCATCAGCACTGTCTGTTTTTGTTTCTTAAATCTTTAACACTTTTCCGCCAGTTTAACATACATCACTAATTTCTTACGAGGTTCAAGTTTTTATTCTACATACGCTAGGCTGTTGTGTTTATGTAGCGTTTGACCACATGCTTTTGTTGACATTTTTCAAGTGTCATTATATTGTGTCAGGGACATCCTTGATCATTGGAACAAGGATTACATGGATTTTCTGTGATTTTTTCTGTTCTTGGGAACCGGCCCAGCGCAGCAACAGGTAGCGTCGCCCAATTGGAAACACCAGCTACAAACGCAACGAGGACAACATTCGGATATGCTGCCAACACCCTGCCCCTCGTGGAAACTGTTTCTCAGCCACTTCGGAATTGTAGTTTAAGGTATTAAATNCGTGACGTCACCAACAAATATGGCTGCGCCCATGGATCAAAACACAGAAGCTGTCAAACACATGATGGAGGCAATGAAATCCATGCAGCAGACAGTCGCGGGACTGCAGACTGCTGTGCTAGGGATTATGAAGACAAGAAATGTCCCCACAGTATCACCGACAACTACAAACACTGCAGTCAACCCTGAGACAGAGCCAGACGAGAAGGAGTATACCCGAGCTACGTCTGCAACAGGTGGGTACAGACTGCCCATATCAGAGTTCGGTATTCCCTCAGAATCAATCCCCCACATAGACAGTATCCCAGAGAAACTTATTTGGGAAGGACAAGACGTCAATCTGGCGCAATTTCTAATGCCGAGACACAAACCCAGGGAGGTTTACGATAGGGACGGCTCGGCTATAAACATTACATTAAATGAAACAGAAGACCCCAGACTTGCAAAATCATTGACTATCAGCAAGTTTATAAACGTTTTCGGGAAGTACAAAAGAACGGTGTACAAGAAAGCCCCCCATGGGAGGATTGAACTGGATAGATATGAAGTCAATATCGTAGAAATTTCTAATGTTTACGGGGGGAAATTCTACGATTACCACTGCCAGTTTTCGGCTAGGGCAGCAGCGGCATTAAATGATAATATAGGCAAGGTGGACTGGGTCCTAAAGGATAATGGTTTACTGGCCATGATCATGGGAAACACTAGGGTGAACTCTTGTCAATTGTGCAATTTGACGTCACACAACACTGCTTTCTGCCCCGAAAAAAGGTACAAAAAGACTTACATTATGGAAATGGAGGCGCACAAATTACAAACCAACAGGGTTATCAAGGCAGGGATACCGATATATTCGACAGACAAAAAGTGAAATGTGTAACAATGTTTAACAACAAAAAGAGAATTGTGTACCAACTTCAATTCGGGGAAATGTTCACGAGGCGATGGTTGTTTCTTCTATCATGCCTGCACGTCTTGTAAATCTACTAGCCATGGGGCAGATTCGTGCAAAGGCGGCAACAATGGATCGCAACCCAATAAATCGGGGACAGGAGTCCAAAACAACACACAACAGAACCAATGACTGATAGAGGACAATTACGTACACGTTAACACACCTGTAAATATAGACCAACTCCGTACAGAACTTGATCTCCACCCAGACAAAATGTTTATAGATTACCTGTGTTAAGGATTGTCCAAAGGTTTTGACACTCTTATATCAAAAACCGAGCTACCAACAAAGGAGTGTAAAAATCTTCAGTCTGCGATAACACAGTCGGATTTGGTGGATAAATTAATTCAAAGCGAAGTGGAGAAGGGAGTTTTACAGGGTCCATTCGAACGTTTACTTTCGATAAATACCGTTTAAGCCCCATAGGCGTAGGTGTGGGAAAATACTCTGGGAAACCACGTCTTATAGTAGATCTGTCCGCCCCACATGAAGATGAATTACACCCAAGTGTAAATTATCTCATAGACAAGGAATCATGTTCTCTGTTCTATGTACGCAAAGATGACGCCATCCAGAAGCTACAGGAGTTGGAGAAAGGTACTATGACTGACAGAGAAATATTGTGACATATCATCTCAATTTATCTGAGAAGTAATAATTAGTTTTAGCTGCACAAGTGTAGGCTAATCAGTACTAGCTGAGCTGTATAGGGGGTCATGCTGTGTGATCAGCTCCCTCTGGCTGAAGGGCTAAAGGGTCAGTAGTGGGATACCCCCACTGGGACCATTAAAATGATAAGCTGAACCTCAGCCGATATAGCGTAGATTTGATTTGTTATTGTTTAACAAATTTAACATACTATTTCTATGTAGCTTCATTCTTTTATACAATAATAGAGAAATAATTACACTAAGCATAATGTGCAGTTTATGGAACTGTTTTGATTATTCAAATCAAGCAAGTAGTTTACCTTTTTTGTTGTTTGTTGTAACAACGTGTATCGGAAGGCTTCGGGATTGAACGACATTTTAACCACAGAGTAATAAATCCGATGCAATTCTTCGCTATGTTTCCTGATACGTGGTATTTATCAATTCACAACGTAACGTCCTGAAAAGTTGAGCCTACTTTACTCGAGTTTATTTATCCGATTCTATAGTATTATATGACTTAAACTTGCAACTTTTCGTAATTGTTAAATTGGCAATGAAATCAGGGATTATTCAACCAAATTTAGCAGTTGTATTGCTGTTAGCATACATCAAAACATTTCCGAAAATCCTCGAAAAATTTACCAGAAATGGTCGTGACCAAGGACTGGTTTTGTATTGTTCTTGAGTATCGTGTACACCCCTTTCTTGACACTTCATTTTCCTCTTAAAAAAGTGCGCACTACGCAAATATTAACGGTAGTCATTGGTCAGACATAACATATCTAAATCAGTCAATAGCAATTTATAATACGACAGTTTACCCCTTCGGGAACCTCAAAGGTGCCTGATTCATACTCGGAACATCTTTAGATGATAATTTGACATGTTAAATGTTAAAATTATAGTTTGTATACAACTATATGTACTTCTACATGTATGACTTGTTTAGTGTATGGTTTGTTTAGTCATGAATTCGTTAGGTTAAAAAAAAAAAAATGCACTAAATGTTCATGTACATTTTATATCTTTTCTTTGTGTTGTTTATTACAAGAATATGTGCTTTGTCAGGTCTATTTCCTGTGTCGTGTCATCTTGATATCGTAGCTAGTCATACGCATCTCTATGCAAGTTGTTGATATATTTATGCTAATGAGTGGGGTAGATTTTGACCAATCAGCATTATCCCCTAGAGGGGTACCAGTATTGACAGCACCCTATTCATTCTTTGTTTTTGGCGGATTCTCATCGTTTGTTTTTCCTCGACTTTTCAAGTGTTAACTACACTATTGGATTTAACTTGAACTACACCATGATTACTAGTGACAGTCATCGCCGTAGGATTTAAAATTCGTCGGTTTGTTACGTTGTAACGTGGATTATTACGAGGAGAAACGTTTGTTTACTTTCTGCGTGATTGTTGGACTTAAGGTGTGGCTACGTTACACACGAGGAGTAAAGCAGCATACTAATTGTATACTGTTGTACGTATTCTACTACCTTACAACTTTGTGTTTAAGGACGTGACGCACTTCCTATATAAGTGTAGCGAGCGAAATACTTCGCCGTGATTCGTCATTTTATGTGTGAACTTGACATTGTACGTGCACTCGACCGTGCCTACCTTTCTAGGCCTATCGACTTTATATTGTGAGACAATAGTTTTAAGACATGGGACCTAAACGTAGGAATCCCAGAGTTGTTCCGTACGATCCGGAAATGCTGCAAAATTGGACTTTAGCTCGTTTGCGAGAGGAATTGACAATTTTGGCGGTACCGTTCAGGGCCAACGAGAAACGAACGGTTTTGGTTAAAAAAATTGAGAGACGCGAGGTCTAGAGGTGCGTGATCCCACAATTCCGTGCGACAAGATGGCGTCCAGGTTACTACGAATTGTGAGGATGATTTGCAAATGCCAACGTTGGTCGCCATCGTCACTAGTTTGGCGGAGAGTGTTTCTACACTTCAAGACAGTTATGTCAGACTTGAAAGACGATTTAATGATTCCGTTAGTAGCAACGCCACTACAGTGAGTTCCGTGACAAATTCTTCCAGGCGTCGATTTTCTCCTGCAGCGGCTGCCGGCAGCGAAAATCAACTTGCCACGGAATCGAGCATACTTGTTCAAGCAGAGTACACCTTGGAGACCGCATACAGGAGTCTTGAGACTAACGCATCACAAGGTGAGAGCTTTATTCAAAGAACGCGATATGGCTTTTCAGCAGAAACACTACCGTAAGTCGAAACAGTTTCCCCTTCATTGCGACAGCAAATAATTTCAGGAAGGGATATAAACTTGGCCGCTCTGCTGATTCCCTACTTTACCGGCCAGAGTGACCATAGTTGTTACACACGAGGAGTAAAGCAGCCTACTAATCGTATACTGTTGTACCTATTTTTACTACCTTACAACTTTGTGTTTAAGGACGTGACGCACTTCCTATATAAGTGTAGCGAGCGAAATACTTCGCCGTGATTCGTCATTTTATGTGTGAACTTGACATTGTACGTGCACTCGACCGTGCCTACCTTTCTAGGCCTATCAACTTTATATTGTGAGACAATAGTTTTAAGACATGGGACCTAAACGTAGGAATCCCAAAGTTGTTCCATACGATCCGGAAATGCTGGATAATTGGACTTTAGCTCGTTTGCGAGAGGAATTGACAATTTTGGCGGTACCGTTCAGGGCCAACGAGAAACGAACGGTTTTGGTTAAAAAAAACTGAGAGACGCGAGGTCTAGAGGTGCGCGATCCCACAATTCCGTGCGACAAGATGGCATCCAGGTTACTACGAATCGTGAGGATGATTTGCAAACGCCAACGCAAATATTGTACTGATGTAGAAGATGTACAAATTTGTACCAAGACCTCAGCACACCAATCCTGACCTAATGTCATAGATAAAGAAAAGGCAATTAAAAACATCATAAATGGAGGTCTATTGTACTGATGTAGAATGCAGTTTTGAAGTGATGTCATTCGTCTGTCTTACACTAGATGTCACAACCAGAATGCTGAACACAGTAATTGTTAAAACTATTTATTTATATATTTATAGTTCTTTTTGAACATTTGATAATATTTGCCAACAAGATTTGGATACAGACATCAGAATAATGTCCTAAATCCTGACCAAATGTGATAGATAAAGAAAAGGCAATTAAAGCATCATAAATGGAGGTCTATTGTACTGATGTTGAAGATGTACAAATTTGAACCAAAACCTCAGCACACCAATCCTGACCCAATGTCAGAGATAAAGAAAAGGCAATTAAAAACATCATAAATGCAGGTCTATTGTACTGATGTAGAAGATGTACAAATTTGTACCAAGACCTCAGCACACCAATCTTGACCTCATGTCATAGATAAAGAAAAGGCAATAAAAGCATCATAAATGGAGGTCTATTGTACTGATGTAGAAGATGTACAAATTTGTACCAAGACCTCAGCACACCAATCCTGACCTAATGTCATAGATAAAGAAAAGGCAATAAAAGCATCATAAATGGAGGTCTATTGTACTGATGTAGAAGATGTACAAATTTGTACCAAGACCTCAGCACACCAATCCTGACCTAATGTCATAGATAAAGAAAAGGCAATAAAAGCATCATAAATGGAGGTCTATTGTACTGATGTAGAAGATGTACAAATTTGTACCAAGACCTCAGCACACCAATCCTGACCTAATGTCATAGATAAAGAAAAGGCAATAAAAGCATCATAAATGGAGGTCTATTGTACTGATGTAGAAGATGTACAAATTTGTACCAAGACCTCAGCACACCAATCCTGACCTAATGTCATAGATAAAGAAAAGGCAATAAAAGCATCATAAATGGAGGTCTATTGTACTGATGTAGAAGATGTACAAATTTGTACCAAGACCTCAGCACACCAATCCTGACCTAATGTCATAGATAAAGAAAAGGCAATAAAAGCATCATAAATGGAGGTCTATTGTACTGATGTAGAAGATGTACAAATTTGTACCAAGACCTCAGCACACCAATCCTGACCTAATGTCATAGATAAAGAAAAGGCAATAAAAGCATCATAAATGGAGGTCTATTGTACTGATGTAGAAGATGTACAAATTTGTACCAAGACCTCAGCACACCAATCCTGACCTAATGTCATAGATAAAGAAAAGGCAATAAAAGCATCATAAATGGAGGTCTATTGTACTGATGTAGAAGATGTACAAATTTGTACCAAGACCTCAGCACACCAATCCTGACCTAATGTCATAGATAAAGAAAAGGCAATAAAAGCATCATAAATGGAGGTCTATTGTACTGATGTAGAAGATGTACAAATTTGTACCAAGACCTCAGCACACCAATCCTGACCTAATGTCATAGATAAAGAAAAGGCAATAAAAGCATCATAAATGGAGGTCTATTGTACTGATGTAGAAGATGTACAAATTTGTACCAAGACCTCAGCACACCAATCCTGACCTAATGTCATAGATAAAGAAAAGGCAATAAAAGCATCATAAATGGAGGTCTATTGTACTGATGTAGAAGATGTACAAATTTGTACCAAGACCTCAGCACACCAATCCTGACCTAATGTCATAGATAAAGAAAAGGCAATAAAAGCATCATAAATGGAGGTCTATTGTACTGATGTAGAAGATGTACAAATTTGTACCAAGACCTCAGCACACCAATCCTGACCTAATGTCATAGATAAAGAAAAGGCAATAAAAGCATCATAAATGGAGGTCTATTGTACTGATGTAGAAGATGTACAAATTTGTACCAAGACCTCAGCACACCAATCCTGACCTAATGTCATAGATAAAGAAAAGGCAATAAAAGCATCATAAATGGAGGTCTATTGTACTGATGTAGAAGATGTACAAATTTGTACCAAGACCTCAGCACACCAATCCTGACCTAATGTCATAGATAAAGAAAAGGCAATAAAAGCATCATAAATGGAGGTCTATTGTACTGATGTAGAAGATGTACAAATTTGTACCAAGACCTCAGCACACCAATCCTGACCTAATGTCATAGATAAAGAAAAGGCAATAAAAGCATCATAAATGGAGGTCTATTGTACTGATGTAGAAGATGTACAAATTTGTACCAAGACCTCAGCACACCAATCCTGACCTAATGTCATAGATAAAGAAAAGGCAATAAAAGCATCATAAATGGAGGTCTATTGTACTGATGTAGAAGATGTACAAATTTGTACCAAGACCTCAGCACACCAATCCTGACCTAATGTCATAGATAAAGAAAAGGCAATAAAAGCATCATAAATGGAGGTCTATTGTACTGATGTAGAAGATGTACAAATTTGTACCAAGACCTCAGCACACCAATCCTGACCTAATGTCATAGATAAAGAAAAGGCAATAAAAGCATCATAAATGGAGGTCTATTGTACTGATGTAGAAGATGTACAAATTTGTACCAAGACCTCAGCACACCAATCCTGACCTAATGTCATAGATAAAGAAAAGGCAATAAAAGCATCATAAATGGAGGTCTATTGTACTGATGTAGAAGATGTACAAATTTGTACCAAGACCTCAGCACACCAATCCTGACCTAATGTCATAGATAAAGAAAAGGCAATAAAAGCATCATAAATGGAGGTCTATTGTACTGATGTAGAAGATGTACAAATTTGTACCAAGACCTCAGCACACCAATCCTGACCTAATGTCATAGATAAAGAAAAGGCAATAAAAGCATCATAAATGGAGGTCTATTGTACTGATGTAGAAGATGTACAAATTTGTACCAAGACCTCAGCACACCAATCCTGACCTAATGTCATAGATAAAGAAAAGGCAATAAAAGCATCATAAATGGAGGTCTATTGTACTGATGTAGAAGATGTACAAATTTGTACCAAGACCTCAGCACACCAATCCTGACCTAATGTCATAGATAAAGAAAAGGCAATAAAAGCATCATAAATGGAGGTCTATTGTACTGATGTAGAAGATGTACAAATTTGTACCAAGACCTCAGCACAGCAATCCTGATCTAATGTCATAGATAAAGAAAAGGCAATAAAAGCATCATAAATGGAGGTCTATTGTACCGATGTAGAAGATGTACAAATTTGTACCAAGACCTCAGCACACCAATCCTGACCTAATGTGATAGATAAAGAAAAGGCAATTAAAAACATCATAAATGGAGGTCTATTGTACTGATGTAGAAGATGTACAAATTTGTACCAAGACCACAGCACACCAATCCTGACCCAATGTCATAGATAAAGAAAAGGCAATTAAATCATCATAAATGGAGGTCTATTGTACTGATGTAAAAGATGTAAAAATTTGTACCAAGACCTCAGCACCCCATTCCTGACCCAATGTCACAGAAAAAGAAAAGGCAATACATTTGTAAAAGCATCATGAATGGAGGTCTATTGTACTGATGTAGAATGCACAGTTTTGAAATGATGTCATTCGTCTGTCTTACACTAGTTGTCACAACCATAATGCTGAACACAGTAATTGTTAAACTATTTATTTATATATTTATAGGTTTTTTTGAACATTTGATAATATTTGCCAACAAGATTTGGATACAGACATCAGAATAATGTCCTAAATCCTGACCTCATGTCATAGATAAAGAAAAAGGCAATTAAAGCATCATAAATGGAGGTCTATTGTACTGATGTAGAAGATGTACAAATTTGTACCATTAAGACCTCAGCACACCAATCCTGACCCGATGTCATAGATAAAGAAAAGGCGATTAAAGCATCATAAATGGAGGTCTACTGTACCAAACAACATGGCGTCGCCCATGCTAAAAACTTTGTGTGAAACGATGTCGGGTATGTAGAATGTCCTCGTACGACTTCTAGGGGACAAAGAGAAAGTCCCAAAGCCCTTCACGCTCGAGGACAGTTATAACCGCCAAAATGTAAGTGTCACAGCTCAGGTAAGTGCGAGCCTTGAATCACACAACGTGACAGGCCCAGTTGCCCCGGAGGACATTCCTCAAATGGATTTGATGGCGCTGTCATTACGCCGACAGATTGTTGAAGGTAAGGACACTAATCTAGCCTCCCTTCTAATTCCCTACTACGAGGTGCAGGAACAAACTTCCGCCTCGTACCAGTCCCAAAATAACGATAACAGACTGTGTCGGTCCCTGTCTATAGGGGAGTTCATCACAGCATTCGGATGTTTTAAACATGCAATGTGCATGACCTACCCGGCACGCAGGGAAGAACTCGACCAATACGAGTCAATCATTGTCAGCATTTACAACGTATACATCTTTCCCCAAGTTCAAATAATTTCATATATCAATTCATCATTCGATTCATGAGATATTCAGATCTCAAGTTTACATAATAAAGAATCTCACAAGTTCTTGCAAAACATTTGCATGGTACTGTCTCATGTACTGTGATGGAATTCACTGCTGGGTGGATTTCCGGATTTGTGAGAGGGTCACGTAGTGTTCTCGAAGAGTTCTTGTAACATGCATTACGGCAGTATATCAGTCCCCCTCCAGCTGAGCGAGGGCCATGCAGCGGCTGAATCATCTTTACTGGTGGTCTACTTACACTGTCGCACACTGATCAGGTAAATGATTCAAAAATTTGTATAAGGGGAACAGCTGAGATAGTTTTCAAGCCAAATGTCATTTGTATGTTATGCTGTATCTGATGTATCACATGAATATATCATCTATATACCCAACGAATATACATCATACTGATACCTATACTTTTGTCATGTTGTACTTATTGGCATAAATATATATCTCTACTTTATTTTAACATGTCATAACATTTGCCAACAAGATTTGGATACAGAGATCAGAATAATGTCCTTGCCACCTGGAACTGTTTGTAAGACCTTGAACGAGTCTCTATATACTTTGACCAAGGACACATTACAATGTAAGCTTACAGAAAGGTTTCATTGACCTGACAACAAAATCATTTAGGTCTGATGTCAGATTGGCTACAGAAGTAGAAGATGTACAAATTTGTACCAAGACCTCAGCACACCAATCCTGACCTAATGTCATAGATAAAGAAAAAACAATTGAAAAAATCATAAATGGAGGTCTATTGTACTGATGTAGAAGATGTACAAATTTGTACCAAGACCTCAGCACACCAATCCTGACCTAATGTCATAGATAAAGAAAAGGCAACTAAAGTATCATAAATGAAGATCTATTGTACCGATGTAGAAGATGTACAAATGTGTACCAAGACCTCAGCACACCAATCCTGACCTAATGTCATAGATAAAGACAAGAGGCCCATGGACCTTAACGGTCACCTTATATATTTATACAGAGAGTTGATTTTGTTTTTAACATGAACAGAAATATTATTCAGTGACAAAAAACAATAAAACCACCTTATTCAATATCTAGCATACAGATTTAAGACTAAAAAGTATTTGAAACTAGCACCTCTGATTCTAAACAAGGAAAATGAAGAAATTTTTGCACACTGACTCCTTTGGGCCCCACCCTACAGCCCTTGGGGGTAGGGCTGGCTCAAAA
>NW_018406276.1:4571-153541 GCF_002113885.1 Mizuhopecten yessoensis | reverse complement strand
AATGTGAGACCCTAGGGTCATAAACCTTAAGACCCTTCCATCTATGAAGAGTATTTGATTCTACCATATCTGGGTCTTGAGAAGAAGATTTTTGAAATTTCAGTCAATTTGACCCTTTTTGGTCCCACCCATCAGCCCCTGGGGGTCAGTCAGGGCTCATATGTGCATACCATCATACTGCTACCCAATACTGCTAATGCTAACCTAAATTGAATTACCTCCAATGGCAATTAAACAAATGTTGGTCCAAAATGTGATTTTCCTAAATAAACTATAGTAAAGTTTACCCCCTTCCCAGGGGGAAACGTGGGACCCAAGGGTCAAGAAATTCACAATTTTGGTAAAGCACCTTAAGACCCTTCCATCTATGAAGAGTATTTGATTCTACCATATCTGGGTCTTAAGAAGAAGATTTTTGAAATTTTAGTCAATTTTACCCTTTTTGGCCCCGCACCTCAGGCCCCTGGGGGCTGAGGACCAAACCGGCAACTATTTTTTTTGACCTTTGGCCATGGAAGGTTTCTGCAAAATTTCATTGAAATTGGTTCAGGGGTTTTGGAGGTTTTTGGTACCGTTTTCCGTTTTGTATTTAAGCGCTCTTTTGACACGGACTGTGTTTTAAGATGGCTTCCCTACACACAGTGCTTGCATTAAAGTTTAATAAATGTGATCACGCCGGCGACAAAAGTTTGATGGCAGCGGTCCCTGCAACTAATTTAATGGCAGAAGTTTTTGAAACATACCAATCGGACCAATCAAACACAAAAGCAAATTGCCTCACTATTCTAGCGCTTTTGAAGTCAGGAGCGGCCTTTCACTGCCCGAAGTTAACGTTAGTAACTTTGGAGTTAACTATCTCACTTTCGAGTGCCCTGGAATTGAAGACGATTGGTGACATCACAAGGTGAGTTTGTTTGAATTAATTTTGATTTTGTGAAAGTTTTGAAAGTCTCGTTTAGTACAATATCTTCTAGGGTTAATTTATACATACTGTGAATGTGACTATAAGGAGACTCCTGCCAGATATGAACTACTGGGTGTAGGTGCGGCTGTGACAGCTATAGTATTCAATATATTTTAATATCGGGAAAAATATTTATTTACCTGCTCAATGGATCTACGTGTAGCTATATCATTCAAAATATATAGGATAAAATATTAAAACAGGAACACATATTTCATTGTGTTATAACTTATAAATAAATGAAGTCAAAAGTTAATTTTTGTTCTTAATGTTATGCTCTTTTTTTGCAGTAAAGCAGCGGATGAAGCAACCTCAAAGGCCATCAATGCCAAATAACTTTTTTGTTGTAATAAATAGTTACTGTTAATAATATTTTGATAATATTTGTATTAAACAAGTATCACTGGCAAATCTGTCTTTTTTAATATCTTCTACAATGTAGTTTCGTTGGTGATGTCTGCATTATCTTTTTGTTTTGGTGTTCAATTTCATGTATAATCAAAATGTAAAAAAAATGTAAAAAAAATAAAAATCCCCACCCCCGGGGTACCCAAATTTTTCCAGGATGTAACAGGAAACAAACATATTTTTTTGTAAGGCCTAATAATAATTTTAGATACAGAACTGGTTTATTTGTTTGTTTGTTTGATTTTGTTTAACGTCCTATTAACAGAACTGGTTTAAGTCAATGACTGAGTTTACAAAATGTAAGACTTTTGCTTTCAACAGACTCCTTGGGGAGTTGGTTGTGAAGTGGAAAAAGGGCTTTTCAAGTCATTGTCAGGACTGCCCCGAAATAAATGGTTCTAGGCTTAAGTGTAGATAATGTGTCGGAAGTTTTATGAGTGAATCTGAAAATAAAATATGCAAATTACTGTCCAAAACGGTGCCCACTGATAATATGACAGGGCGATTCCAGTATAATATCCCTTAAACATTGCAAGTTGGGTGGCAAAAAATATACTTTCAAAAGACGCTTTCAAAAATTCAAAATAAAAGTGCTGATCAAGATATATGAACCTTACCTTTGGAAGTCAATCCAACAGCAGCTTGCTTCATAAATCAAATGATGGTGATAGTCCATCCTTATGATGTCAGCAATTACCATGATAGCACAGCAACATAGCCGATGTCTTAATGTTGAGTTGTCCGAAATCATCATTAACAAGGGTCCAACACATGAACCCAACTTTCATACTTCATGCACCAGTTACATACTGACAATTATATATCCTTCGTTTTTATATCGTAAACTACTCATACAATTTCGATTACATATCGCCACGGGGCACAGCTTACTGGAAGCAAGGCTTATGTTTTTGTTACAACTTCAATGCATATTGCACACAAAATTACAACAGAAAACTAAGTTTCACACCATCGACAGCAAATTTACAGAAGGCATTTTTTTTATGAAATTTTAATACTTTTTGGCATTTGAAAAAGAAAATAAGATGAATTTCAACAAATTTCACAGACCCATTTTATATTCAAATTTAGAAATATTTCATGAATATGCAGAAATCATCACTAATGGTGATGGTTTAAAAATAAAATAAAAAGAAATTCAAAGACTTTGTGGGGTACTCATCAAACTTTCATCACTTTTAATTTTACATGTTATTTGTCTAAATACAAAGGACTCAACTCTTTTACGGGCCAGGAGACACATTTGAACTCAGAATGAAATTTCAGGGGTGAATTAATTAAAGCCTTACCAAACCCTGTGTAAGTTGTGCCCTCTGCCAAAATAAAACTTATTACATAGGGTTGTTCAGAGCCTGATAAGGTTGACACGTCATTAACAAAAATGTTCAAATTGTTAGATTTCAGAATTTTCTAAATATTGACAAATATTTTTGTGTTTGTCTATGGATGATCTTTCTGGATCCCCATACATGCAGGTTTAGTTCTGAATTTCAATAATTTTGAAAATAAATATACAAAGATGAAAGATGATCTCATCATTAAACTTATAAGGCTTTGAACAGATAACATTGAATCAAATCTTTGATGATTTGTAACAAAACAATTTCAAAACTTAACACTTTACTTTTGCTGATCCAAATTTTTAAAGGAATTACTTTTACATGTTGAAAGCTGTTTTTGTGTAAATATCATAAATTTCCTTTTGTAAAACATTTCATTTATTTGTGAATACCTAACAACATAGCTGAAAATTGACAAAAACTTGAGATCAGCAAAGTTAAAGAATTTTAACCATATAAAAATCCAGTAGTCAACACTAACAAGTCCTGACAGAGGTCAGATTAAGGGAAACATGCCCTTACTTTGTAGTCCGTTGTCTCTCTGTCATTACTTTTATAATGGTTGTAAGCCAATTCCTCTTCTGTTTACTTGAATCACATTCTCGACAATCTTCACAGCAGTCTTCTGAATGTTCTACTGGAATGTCTTCACTAAACACTGTTGTTATACAGCAGGAACGTCTCTACTCAACAACACCGTGTTCACTTTTGTTGTCGAAACTTCTCCGCTCTTCTTCTCCAAACATCTGGTAAATAGAAACATGGTCCTATCTTTTTTCATTAAATTCCTACTATGTTATTCAATAACACAACATCAACTCTGTGCTGTTTTAATTGCTTTGGACCTGATGCAACATGTATTAGAAATTACTTACATGATGCAAAACAAAATCAGAGCTCATAATTTGACAGAAAGTTAGGATCCCTAGCGGTTAATGGTTTACCATCATGTTTATCTAACTGGAGTTCATCTTCCAAGTTAAAACAGATGCAAGGTATCACAATGTCTTTTAAAAGTTTTAAACTAAAGGTTAAATTAACACGATAACCAATCATCGAAAGGTTGTGAAACCCTTTTCTCCCTGTAACAATTGCACATGTTTAATAGGAAAACCATTTATTCAAATAATTGTCGATCCTCAAGAGCAAAATCAGCTCAAAAAAAAATCATTTCTCTACTTTAAAAGTCATAAAAATTCTCAATCTTTTGTCATTTTGCATAAAAATCTTTACTGCAGCTGCAAACAGACTTTTCTACCTTACCTTGTAACAGGTATGCAGGCTCATCCAGTCCAGAATTCATACAACAGCTCAGCAAAATCAGCTAGTCTGAAGTTTTTGAGTAAATGAATAAGTATAATTTGGTAAATGAAGATTTTCTAATAGAAAAAAAAAGAAAATATTTATCCTTCATATGCAAAACATTTATTTTGATTTACAAAATCTCTAGACTCAATTGACCAATCAAGATATAATATTATATACTTGATATATTTCACAAATTGGTATTCAGATTAAATGCCACTAGACATGCATTTAATTTACTATCCTTATGACTACTGAGTCTAATAATAAACTTGATCTGAAAAACTAGATGCAACCATCCAGTACCAAAATTATTTCTGCTGTTGAGAGAAACAGATTCACCCCATATTCAAAGATATGACTACTGTGAAATCAGATATTTTCATGGTTTCCCAGCTAAAAACCATTGCCTGGGTACATGAATTTGTGGATTCCGATTTGTTATTACTTCATGGACCTATGTATTTGTGGATGAAGTTTACCCACAATATCAACGAAAATTAAAAAACCCATGAAAATTAAGTGATTTCACAGTGTATCTGAAACTACTTTAATTTAATAAGAGATAGCAGATTTAAAGAATAGCTACATAAAATGCAGCACATGTTACCTTTTGATAAGGTGTTCTTCAAATCTTGTACCAATGCTTTGATATTAGCCCATCTATCTTCCTTGAAACTCTCATATCAATGGCTTGACTGCATTCAGCAAGGAATAAGTTAGTTGTTTTTCCAACCGCTATCCAGATTAGCCTAGAGATTTGATGAAGAAGGCACAGAAACGTGCAGGCAGAAAATAACTGACATTAAAGGAAAATCCATGATTCAGCAGAATAGCAGAGTTGCATCCTGATGAAGAATCGTATGACAATAGTTAGAGATTGAGATGATTTACGATGTAGCAGTGCTGGTTCCCAAGGTCCTGGACCCAGAAGGACCTGCAGTCAGTTCATTGGCTATTTCTTCTAAGTTGAGATTTTTCTCGTGTTTGTTGAGGTAGATTTTTGTGGTGGCTCCCTTGCAGATCTTCGAGTGTCGCTGTAAGTGGTACTTGGTATAGAATCGCTTCTGACACTTTGGACAGGCATGGTTTTTCTCCCCTGTGTGCATTAATAAATGTCGTTTGTAGTTCTGCAGTTTATAGAATATCTTGTTGCACTCTGTACACTGGTAAATCTTTTCCTTTGTGTGTTGATACTGATGCTGTTTGCGATCAGATTCACGTGCAAACTTCTTCACGCAATAACTACACTGCAGGTTTTTCTCTCCTGTGTGTATCAACATGTGAGTCTGCAGATGGATCTTCTGACGGAACTGATTGCCACACTGATTACAGGAAAACCTCTTCACATCTACAAAACGTAACGAGTAAATCTCTGTAATACTTCAACCTAAAAATCACAAATAGATCACATTTTAACAGGTAAGTAGCTACTTTGCCATACACATGCATTTTATCATCCTGGGCCATAAAGTAATGTGTGGACCTGGTATTCTCGACACAAAATCAACTTTGAACTTCGTAATCTGTGTACCTGTTAATCTTAAATGTTTTCACAACAACTGCTTTGATCTTGATGAACAAAGTATTCATATAGCATCGGTTTCTAGAATAAAACCTCCTATGATTGTGTAGAACAACAGTTAACTGTAGGTCTTCAGGGGATAAAATGTGTAAATATTTCATCAATCACCGGCAGCCATATTGAATTTGGAATCAAACTCAAAGTGGATCCCAACCAATCTTGAGTAGGTAATTGATGCCAGGGGTATGTGTAGAAAGTCCTATGAAAATTAAAGCATCCCATTCAAGAGTTATAGTACGGACCCCTTCATACTTTTCTCAAAATCAAAGTCAGCCATTGACAGCCATGTTGACTTTCAGATTTGGTTCAAAATCAAACTTGACCAGGAAATTTATACTATTGGTGCGTTTAACAATACTACAGGTGTTTAAAGGCAAATTCATGAAATCAAAGCATTCCTTTCAAGAGTTATCTCTCAAAAAAACAATTTGTGCTGTGATGATGCCGTCAGAGTGATACCTTATTTACCTTTGCTTTGCAGACAACACAATAAGTTTTCAAACTTAAAAATATTTTCCACATTTCAGTGTTGTCTATATTCCAAACCCCTAAATCTAAATAATTTTTGTTAATTGTAAATAACATCCACTATCATTTTTCCTTTAATGATTTAAATGAACATAATATCTGGACTTGATTGACTTACTTGTGTGTGTCAGTAGGTGTTGTCGGAGATTACTTTGGTCCGTGAACCGCTTCCCGCAGTATTGACAGGTGTGTGGCTTTATTCCCATATGAATATTCATGTGGTCATTGAGCTTAGCAGAGGAGGTGAATCCCTGCTCACACATGTTACAATTCCACTTCCTCTTCACAACGTCGGCATGTAGGAGTTTCTGGTGAGCCCGCAGGTTAAGGCGACCAACAAACACCTTACCACATACATAACACATTTTGATCTTCTTCGTTTCTGGACTGACTGGTATTCCTGTAACATAAAATATTGACTGAAATAACAGACACATCCCGAGATATATTACATGTCAAACTTTCACATATATTTAAAATCAGCACAATCATGTCTTTATATAACAGATTTATACCTACTTCAATAACATTTGCTGCCCTTAAGGATCGCTGTCCCACTGCACTGTGATATTTCCTACAAACAGTAACCTGTGCTTACCTTTGTTTGCATTTATCTGTAGCACAGCTGGGAATGGATACCAGTGTTGACTACGTAGCTCAAACGGTTAGAGCGATACTATGATAATCTGAAGAACAGGGTTTGAGTCACCGTTTAGCCCGGAGGACCTTTAAACAGGGAACACTGTTGTTTATAATCAATGTTCATTATTTTTCATTAAAGGTATGGTTTTCTTTTCAGGAATGATTTATCAAAGCTCTGTTGATACAGGAAAAGAACAGTTTCCAATACTTAGTAACAGTTATTGGCAGTTGTACGGGAATCCTTAAACAGGTACATTTTACTCAAATGTTTTCTTTAATTGGATAACAGCAACTGGAATTGAATTATAATTACTTCAAAAGGTTGATATCTTATGATTGGTTTGACTATGCTACAGATAGAACAAACAATTGGAATCACAAAGTACTGCATAACAGACATTTATATGTGGTTTTACTGTACAGCAAAGAGTCCTGGATCACCTAGATATACCCCCATCACCATCAGGAATATCAAAGTGATCAAATACGACCTATGACCCATTGACCTTGACCAATGACCACCAGATTCTGAGCAGGTGAAGAACTTCATGCTGTCATTCTATAGTGCAAATATAACCTAAATCTATTGAGAGGGGCGGATATCTTGTACATGAATATTTTACTTTATTATAGGCATGATCTATGACCAATAACCACTAAAATCTTGTTAAAATGAACATTTTACCACATTTTGGTACAAGTGTAAACTGAATCTGTGGAGGGATTCATACAACAGAGAGGGGCATAAAAAGAATATCTGCCCCAATTTTAATTTTCATCCCAGAACGTAACGCTTATTATACATGTTGGTAAAAATTGTGATAATGATTAACATGAAATGTTCGCTTTGTGTTAAATCATTGGTTTCCAAGGTAAGGGTGGAACAAGATATATTAATACAGGGAACATTTAAAAGAATTTTACAGACTACATGATATGTACTTCTTTCCACCTTTAAAAACAAGATGTCCAGAGGGCCTGTATCGTTCACCTGTTTCTTTTGTTACATAGGTAACTTAAGAATTATGGGATGGGATATTTATTTACCTAGAAACCGAGCGTAGTCCTTGGAGTACCAGAAGAGCAGTTCTTCACCAGGATACACATCTTTCGTGGTAAAGAAGTAAATATCTGAGCCCATCTGTGTGACGACCATGTTCTGGGATTCCTCTGTACGGGCCATCTGTACAAACTTTAGCCAGTTACACTCCTCTTCATCATCTAGGTCGTACTGGTCCACCTTATCACTGTAGATCACCTGTAATTCAGGTAGTGGTATCAACATTTAACATCTACACGCATCATTTAAGTCATGCATTGCTGTTAACACTCTACACACTGCTAAATATAACAAGAAAGCTCTTTATCAAGTCTTTTCGACCCAAGAGAACTGCAAATGAACAGAAAATAATCTGGAAAGACAAGTGTCTGTATAGACAGAATGACAACCAAATTAATTTTCACTGTTTGCCGAGAAATATTGGGTGGGGGATATAAAAATGAAGAAGAAATGGTTCTATGAAATGGTTCTATTTGAAAAATTGAATAATGATGACAATGATGATCACCTTGAACTCTGGGAGAGATCCAAGCTTCGACTCGCCAGGAGCAGAGGAGCTCACTTTTCCCACCAGAGGCCCAAATTTGCTTTTGGCTTTGATTGGCACCTTTGACCACACACCTGGAATTAAATCATACAGCTTATAAGTATAAATATAAACAACAATTATGAAACATGTTATTACAACTTATATTTAATCCTCTTGTTGGCCTGGACATTAGCGCACTGAGGGTCTTAATGTGGAAGGAAACCAGAGTACTTGAAGAAACTCCATGTGGTCGGGCAGGTGAACCAATACCTTTTCCTCGGTGAAAGGCGAGTGTGATACCCACTGCGCCACCCGACCACCCTTCGGCTTATAAGTAGATGACATTGGTCAGTATCTGATTAGCTTCAAGAAGACACATATCTTTCATTTTGTATAAAAAAAAAAATCAAATCTCAGAATTAAAATGGTACCTATAGGGATCCAAGAATAAGATGATTATCCATAGGACAAAGATGATAAATATTTGTTAATTTCAGAAATTTCAGAAAATTATTAGATATTTTAGAAATAAAATTTATTCTGAACATTTATGTCTACGACTCATTAAACATTAGACAATAAACAAATGGGCCATATGATAATTTTTCAGAAAGGAATACAAAAACTTACATATGTAAAGATTTCAATACTTTCAATGTAATATATATCTATATAAATTACCCATGACATTCTGTAGTATGGTTTCCGAAGACTTCAGGTATAGACAGGTTGGGAGTGAGGCCCGAGCTTTACTTGGTATGGGGCTGTCAGCTATGGCAGTGTACTCTGTGTCATGGATCAGGCAAGGGGAGGTCTCTGATGCTGCATTACACCCCACACAAACTACAAAACACAAATTGATATTCACAGCTGCTTACAAAATACACGAAAAAAAAACGAATTTTGTGATAACTTTATCGCCATTTTTCCTCACTTTTCAGGCCACAATTTGGTCCAATTTCTCATTTTGTTCTAAATTTGAAAAAGATCACAATTGCAGTTTTTCATGCTACTACAACTTATAGCTGCTATTCAACAGAATTTCTCACTTATCCTAAAGAAATTTCTAGCATGAAAGTTAATCTGCTGTAATCACTGCACAACTTTGACATTTTAAGTTTTGAAATAACAATTTACTTCTACTATTTAATCGACACTTATTCCCCCCACCCTTGCTGAGGCTACTTTGAAATAAACAATACAGATATTACAATTCATGAAGTTAATAATTCCTTAACGAACACATTTTTCACTCAAGAATTTTAATAATGAACACAGTTTATCAAGCCTACATTTCATGAACATTTCACTTAAGTTTAACTTATGAGTTAAAGAATGAACACCTTTTAAATCGGAATAAGTTAAAAATTGGATATTTTTGTATTTTCACCCTTTCTTTCTTTGGGTTGATGTTGGTGAAATTAGCAATTTTTCTACTTCAACAGTACTAACCTGATCATATGCACATTTAAAATTACCTGTTACAATGACAAATAATCAGGATACAATGCATATGAGACTCACAGGATACAAACACCTCTGGTATCGCCAGGCCAGCCCCTATTACTGGTTCAACAGGGATGCTGACTGCTACAGCGGGATTTTCATGAGGTGTGTTCGCATCCCGTCTCCCCGCTAACTTCAGGACCAGATCAACCACTGCAAAAATAGTGACATAAGATAAGTCACTGACATGGTTGGCAGTGATGTGAAAGACTTGTTCAATTCATATGATGATAAGATTTGTTGGCGTCATTTGTGGCGTTAAAAAGGTTTAAATGATCTTCATGCAACAATATGGTCCTCTTCTTAACATTCAAAAGGCATTGAAGGAGTTTATAATGAAAATACCAAAAGGAAAGTTGGACCAAAAGGTGCCCTATTGTGTCACCTAACTTCCATGATGAATGATGTTTATATCACTTTTAACCGTAATTATAAGAAGAAACAAGTTTTATCAGTATTTTTAGACTATAACTGGACGATTTTCAGTTTGAATCATTTTTCATCAGTTTCTCTTTTCCTTTCAGATTGATCTCAACAACATGTCAAGAGCTTGTTTTTGAAATTACATTTATCAGCAAAATAAGATTTTGACATAGATGCATCATTCCTTAATTGAATGCGGCTGAAATGTCAATAAATGCTCACAATGACTAGGACATTGAGGGTTGGCTCCTGTTGTTGGCAGCTGGATCAGCCCACTTTGGTTAGTAATAGCACTTGAGATGGCCTCAATCTGACTGGCCAAGCTAGCAGCAACTGTTGAAGGGTCCTGGTTTGCGATTTCTTCTCGGATTGGTATATAAGCAGCTGTGGCCAGGTTTGCCTGCATGTGCAGGTAATCCTGAGGGCTATAGCCAACTACAACACCAGAAAACAATATCATCAATTTTCTGTATTTCATTGCATATACAGTAAACCTCCGGTCAGATCGAACAAAATTAAATAATCATTATCAATCCTGTTAGAAATTACAGAAATTAATAGTCGCTTAATAAAAGGTTCAAATTTGAATTGTTTACCTGGCGTGTGCACATGTTTAGAAGAATGAAACAATCATCGCTAATAAGTGGCAAAGTTATGTACAAATAATTGACCACCATGGTCGCACATCATGAGTAGTACCCATTACTCAATAATTACTGTCAATGTGAAAATTATCAGTTTCAGGGCTCACCCTGGACCTAAAAAATCAGTAGCCACATGTGAATTTCAGTAGCCATTTTTTTTTTAAACAATGGCCTCCAACTGTTACGGATGGGCCCTCCATTAAAATCATTCAATAGTTCATATTTTTTAAAATGGAAATACCATCCAACATGATGTTAAAAGGAGTACTCTGTTAAATTAAAATTTTGTCATACATCATGTTTGTAATTTATTCCATGATGTGATATTTTTTTAAATACTTTCAGATTATTGGCTGTAATAATAAGAAATATAACTTCAATTAAAATGCTGAAAATTTACACCAGATTTTTAAAATTCTGTTCAAAAGAGAGAATAATCAGACTTGATCTCATTTTCTTGACACAGGAATTGTGAAAAAAATGTATGTTGAAAAGTTTTAATTTTACAATACTATTCGCCTTTAATTGCAGGCTTAGATAGTCTAATGCCTTCAATCCAAAAATAAAAAAATATCAAAATCAAAAGTAGCCTCAGTGATGTAATATTAATAATTATTTTCCTGCGTCTACATTCACCGTAATTCATGTTTTATATAAAAAATATATACATGTATATATTTTAAAGATCACACATTTGAAAGGAAAAGGACGAATGGTATTAGCCACCCCTTTAAAAAAAAACGGGAGTACATCACGTTGCACAACATGGCCATTCCCGTGTCGTCGATTGGCACCTAATATAAGCATCATTCTGAAGGGTTTGCTGTTCTAAAAACTGCATAACTGCAATGCTAAATAATTTTCTCTATCACTTGTAATTCTAAAACGTCTAACCACAAAATCTCACAAATACGATCTTGTTTGAAGTCATCTGAAAGACCGAAAATCAGCATTATGACATGGTGTTTCAAGGCAATACTAACTTTCTTAATTAAGCATATCAGACGTATTTATTCTTGTTACTGTACTGGAAAAAGGTAAATGAAGACCATGTACACTAATTAAAATATACTTAATCAGGTGTCGCTTTTACAGTCCCTTTATCATACTGAAGCATAAACATTGCAGAGGAATCCAAATATTTCAAAGACATCTCAGACTTCATTCACATATATTCAATTCCTATCTTCTATTTGAGATCTTCACTTTCACTTATTTTTTTAAAAAGGCCAGCACTAACACTGTACTGACCAAGCATAAATTAATTTGATTTAAATTTCAAAATTTAGTAAGGTACATTTAATTGGAATTCCTTTGTGATGAGAATCCTAAATGTGATGAGAAATCAGAGCTAAACTTTATTTGTAAGGACAAAAAAATATATTACTTGTGTTTCCGCTATCATCCTCAGGTAAAGTATGGTAGGTAGTTCGGTGATTGCTTTTATTTTGGAAAATATTTTTACTTTGCTTATATAGTGCAGGAGTTTAGGATAGACACAAAAATCTATGGTAGGTAGGGTTAGTGGAAACTTGAGATTTTTTAATTTGGCCTAACAAGACATACCAGTATCTGAAATGCAAAAATTGTCATTCGTCTTTCAGGGAATTACTGAATTTTATCAGTTACTCACCTACTGTCATCTCATTACCAATGGCTACATCGTTGCACTTTTGTTGAGCGAGACTTAAGTCTTCCATGTGGTGCTGTGACAACTGTGGTGCCTCCTGGTGTTGGGATGACAACTCGGTCCCATCTGTTTGATGCCCCAAAGATGTGCTCTGACACAATATTTGGTTCTGGATGCCTGACTGCAGTGTTGTGCTTTGTAGATCAGTGGTCATTTGGCACTGGTCACCGACAGACATCAAGGGTTCTCCTGCATGTTGTCCGTGTGCTTGAAGGGTATCAGCAGACTGGTGGGTGGACAGTTGGGAGGTCTGATTTGTCACATACTGACCACTGGCTAGGTCCTGATTGGCACACTGTTGGATGAATGTAGCATTAGACACCAGGGATTCCAGATGTGGGCTTATAAGATCTGATCTGGTGAACTCACCGCTACCAAGTTGAACTATTGCATCCTGTACAGACAAGTTTTGGAGGACTGCAGGAGCTTGTGAGGATGAGAGTGTAGACGATGGGTCAATAATATCAGACTGTCTGTTATCATTCTCCTGTTCAGAGGAACTAGTCAGAGTCTGTGCTTGAGATAACACTGGAGAATCTGTAGACGCCTGTACTATATTAGCAAGACTATTGAAGCAGGTGTTGGCAAGGGATAACCGATTCTGAATTGATACCAATTCATTTGAATTTTGCAGTTTTAGGAAGGATGACAAATCAAATGAAGGCCTGGCTGATGGTTTCTGTGTTGTATCTGACAAGCTATTTCCAGTTTCAGGATGAGCTGGACTGACCGTAGTGTAGTCCAAAATGGGTGTGGCCTGGGAGGAGTTAGTCAGGGGTGGTGCTGCTTGTGGGAAGATCTGCGACAGGGTTTGCAACCCACTCTGTTGGATCAACTGAAGAACTGGGGGCAAGACACCTGAAACATAGCATTACAATAATGCAATACAACACACTATATTTCCATGCATGTTACAGAAACAACTGTGGCAATGATAGCGGAAAACAGCGTACAGCTGTCTGATGTGCATTTTTCTTACTTGGTGCGAAATAAAATTAATTTCACATAGAATTAAAGCTAAGATCTGACAGTTGTATTTTATTTTTTTATGTGTTGTTCATTGTCATATTTAATTTGAGGTTCTCTGCTCAGCAAAAGGAACAAAGCCATGAAGATCAATATGTATACAATGATATTCCACTTGTTCATAAATAAATCATATATCGACATATTAAAGCCAATATATAATTGTTTGAAGTAAAATGTGAAAATTTGCTATTAAGGACATAACAGCAAGAATTCCTCAACACTTTTGCAGCATAATGTGAATATCTGAATATGCAGTAGAACAAGTTCTCATTTTTTTTACAATATAATCGTTTTATTTGGGGTGAAAAAGCTAAAAATGTATTCTAGTGTTACTTTTAAAGACACCACTCAGCAATAATCCAGCCCTTTCACCACTATAGACCATAATGGACTTATCCAGATCAATACATGGTCAAGTTTATTAAAATTACATAGGGGTGAAAGGGTCAATAATGCCAACATAGTTATAGGGCTATGAAGTAGCCTTTATATAATATGTAGAGGGTTTTTTTAGAGTAACAAAGCTATTTTGCCTCTCAGTTGTTTATTTGAGAAGAAACCAAACAATTAAATGATAATAAAATGATTATTAAATAGATCCTTTACACATGGAGCAAACACACAGAAGTTTTCACTAGCTTACATACTAAATATCTACAGGCCCAAGAATATCTCGGGCCCAGGATTTATTTTGCTCTCTTCATAAATATAAGGCAAAAAAAACCACAACACATTTGAATAATAATCTGAAGGAATTAGGGTGTCCTCCACACTAATGGGATTACGCTCGCTTACACTCTCTCCAACCCTGGAATATGTCATGACAAAATTGATGGAGACAAGACTAGTTTGATCCTTCGACGCACATCAAAAGAATCTGGCAGTAGTGTAATGGTAAAATCGACTGGCTTTGAAACCAGGTGTCACTCCTAGACTATGTAATCTTCAAGGACAGGTATCAGCCTAGTGATTGGTTAGGCTTTTTAAAATGAAACCAATCAAACAGCTAGCTGCATGCCTTCAATTTTGCTATAACATAATCTAGGGGTGCAGAGAGCATAAATGAGCATAACCAATTAAGTATCAAGGCGCAAATAAGGGTAGTAAGGTAGATAATGAGTTTTGTTTTCAGTATTTTTTTATCAGGTTCAAATTATATAGAAGAATAATCTTGGCTTTAACGGTGAAAATTGCCAAAAAAGTTTAGGAAGGCACAAAAAAAACAGAAACAACTTTGGTCTAAACAAAATAATCAACGCAAATAGAATTGATTACATATATATAATGTGTTTGTGATTTAATTACCCATCTTGGCATCTCCCTTGTCCTTTTCAGGAAGACTGAGCGACAACATTATTGGCATGCTCTGGAGTCCCATTCCCTGTGGGAGCGTCAGGGACGCAGAAATCTGGCCTCCTAAGGCTGAAATAGACATGTTACATTATTATTTAATACGTAATTATAAGCAGATAACTACACACATTTGAGAGAAAGAAGAAATCCACAAAGGCATTGACCAAGGCACAATATGTTTTGTAGATAACCAATTGTTTATGGTAAGAGGATCAGCTTATGCCCAATATTCTACCTATTTTATTGCAGGTTTGGGAACTACATCTAGTTTAAGGATCAAAGCATCATCACAACGATTTCCAGTTAAAGTGACGACATAAAATGTAATTAGCATCTTAATGTCAACACCATGACATGCTCAACACAAATTGTTACCCTTGTCTGTGTGTACATACATGTACACCACAAATCTTGTTTAAAGTGAAATGATATTTATATTTCACAATGGATTTCTATAAATCTAATATGTAATGACTTAAAATCACAGTTGCTTACACTTGTCTTTGTAAACTGGACCTAATGTACCGAAATATTGTATTTAGATGTGACAAAGACAAAATGAGGTGATGCCTCCAAAAACATTATGAACCCATTATGCAATCGATCTTCTATCGGTTTACTACTAACAATCACAAACCGATTATCAATTATGATTTTAAACTGATTGCCCATCACTACCCCTCACACTCTCAAAGACAGATTCCAATGGGTGGTTTATCTGTGTATTTCTATGATTGTGCATAAATATATTAACCTGACATGTCCAATGGGTTAGGCTCAGAATTTGGTGAAGTCATGACTAAGATGACTGATGATCCCACACAAGTAGACACCTACACTTCAACATCGAAGAATTTCATTGGCTTCATTGGAGGAAGCTGCAAAAATAAATGTGAATAAAGCAAATAGGGGAAGTTTTCTGACATTTCAAGTTACGTGCAACGTCTGCAACTCAATTCAGACAAGGCGGTTTTACAGGGCATTCTCCCTGCCACTTATATGTATGTAAGATATACATCATACCCATGTCATCTTAATTGAAGACTATTCTTAATCCTATTTAGATTTCTTAATCCTATTTAGAAAGTACATAAAAACTATTTTTTAGCTAAAAAGAGACAGTATATTGTCGCCATTATGAAATTTGATGTCACCTAACTAAGTTGTCATTTTGGCCAATAGAAGAATATCTACCTTTACCATCAAAATAGTGCAACTGACAGTACTAGTACTTCTTGCAAATGAATAATTATTATTAATACACAAGCTCTTAAAGAAGACTTCAATTTTCAAGCACAAATCTTGATCTGCTCTCTTCAAACTTGTCCTTGGATGGTTTCAATAATATTTAGAAAATATACTATATTTATTGTTGCATATACATCTTCAGCGTCAACTTATACAAACATTTCAAAAAAGAGGAAGGGAAGGTTTGAAAATCCTTCCCTCACAAGGACATCACATGCTATGGCAATGTATATCTACAAGTTAATGAGCTTTTATTCAATTTTGCACATCAGTGCTCAGGGGATTAGCAGGCACAAGCATATTGTCGGTCCTTATTTACAAACAATTAGTAGTGTACGTATATTCAGGTATGTTTTTTATTTCTCTCATCAACTGCCCTTGGGGGGAAATCTATTTTTAATAACAGCTGTTGCATTAATAACTAAGGATGTTTTGGCATGTTTCATCCCCACTTCGCTAGTTTGCGGTTTCATATATTGATCTTGGGGATGGCTAATAGAATGTCGATAATTTTACATCACTGTCATCAGTATTCTCCTCATCTGCAAGGATTTCATTCCATGGGCAACACTTTAATTAAATCACTTGACTGCAAAACTGAATACACAGAAGTAAAGCAGGCAATTTCTTTGATATAGCTAGGCAATAATTTTCTTAGAAATCCAACACAAATCTTGCCTAGCTATCATTATGGGAGATGAGAATTTTAGATTGTCACTGATCAGAAGGCCTTTAATATATAAGTACAGGTTAATTGTTCCAAGTTGTTCACAATACTTATTACAGAAGATATATTTGTAGCGGAACTTGGCTGGATGGAATGTCAGTGACCCAGGTAGCTCAATATTGGTAAGAGCCCCCGTCTAGAGTTTGAAACTTGATCTGGCTGTTGCATTTCTTTCTCCTGTTACATATATTTTATAAAAGCGTCCCGGCATCACAGCATTTAAATAGTACTATAAACATAAAAAGACGCCTACTTGTAAAATTATATATCTTCTATACACATAGCATGCGACATATCCCTCCGAGTCTCCCAAGGGCTTTTTCCAAAAACGATGATCAGATGATTACCAAAATATGCCTTGAAAACCAAGATGAGTATCTATTTAATTTCTCTGGGTTCAAACTTTAAAAAATATTGTCCAGTGTAATCAAATTATAACTTGATACTTAGGTCAAATATTGACATCTTGTAACTTCACAGTGTTGAGATGGGCCATTTGCAATTTGTTTATCCAAAACATTGAGCAAAATGGCCGCCATTACGCCCAGCACTGAAAATGATGCCCTTACTAGATTTATCATACTTATTTGATGAAATCATTGAAAAAAATAATCAAATATACACGTTACACTTTCCGCAATTAATATGTTAGGTATTTCTGAACGAATTATTAGATAATCTAAATAGCCGAGCAAGATTCACGCCAAGCTTTCATTTTAAAAAAAAGTGCAAATCCCGCCGCTTTTCTTCCTTTAAAATAAGATAAATGTTCAGTAAACTGACGTTAGCCTTACCCACACACTAACGTCTGTACCTTGCCATTGAAAGCATGCAAAGCATCTCTTTGTCGACATTAAATTTTGATTATTTGCAGCAAAACAACACGCACTGGCGTCTGGCAGCACAAACTCGTGGGTTTCAAGTTTCATGCAAGGCCCGTTAGATTCCAATTTCCTATTTCCGGTTAGGCCTACCTTATCGCTTATTTTTGCCTGAACTAGCTGTTTATTCATAATATTTGCATATAGTTAAATGTATATGGGACTCAATTTTAAGTACATGTAGAGACATATAAAGCCATAGAATAATAGTATATACGTCTCTGGTACATATTATCACGAACTTAGATCTAATTCCGTGATATTATTAATATTTTCATTTTTTTTGTTATTTTTCTTAACCCTAATGGGAGTTATTGCCCTTGAGGTGAATTTCAGCCTTTCAAGTTGTGTCTTTTAAAGTGCTTATTTAAGAGGGGAAACTCTTTTTTTTTAATGAATTGGATTAAATGTTGCCTATCTATAACTTGCATGCATAGCAAAAACTGCTTCGAATCATTCGCGAAAATAATTATTTCAAGCTATAGGATGAAGGTATACAAAATGGAACGTTACCCAAAATGAAAAAATATCCCGGGAAACGGTACGGTGCGACAACATAAATATCCTATCATATTTGTAAACATGGAAAACTATATGGGAATAAATTACTAAAATTCTAGAAATGAAGACGATTATTTTAAATGCCGTCGGCTATTTTCATAAGCTGACTTATATGATGAAGTGTTCCATTTTGGGTACTCAGCTTAAAATATTAGACACACGCACTTGTTGATACCCAAGAAATACATAAAATGAAGGTTTAAGGCATGTTTTGTTTCATTACAGTCACATTTGGTCTTTCAGAAACGTTATAGAAAATATTAATATTTTTCTTAAAAATGTGTTCCATTCTTGTTACCCCGCTCACCATAACATTGACTTTGGCTGATTTAGATATTCGAGCGGCGATTGGCCTATGTCGATTTTTTGAAACTTTAAAAAAAATGCTATGTTAAAATGACATTATCGAATGTGTAAACACTCAATTCCTTAGAATTCGTTCTCGTTTAGAACGAACAGCGAAAATGCCAGAATCCACAATTTTGAAAACAAACAAACCTGTTTCTAAATTGTACTGGGTAATTTGTCATATTACATTAGATCCAAGTCAGTGATATTACTAAATACTTTTCCCGAAAAGCTTTTAGAAATTGCTCATCTAATCACCCAGTAGTTGTGGTGGATCGAAAGCACATTACTACACAATCATGGTATTATGGTAATGCAATATTTAAATAATAGTAAATTGATGTTGTTGAATATTTCATCATCCATTTTTTTCATCACTTAATTTAAGTGTTCACTAAAACTGCACGAGACGAGTGTTTTACCAGTATAACTCCTACTTGTAAGTGTATCGCTTAATCAACATATAACTCCAATGGTTCTTGATGTGGATTTATTTCGGACTAACCCGACTATAACGAACCCTACAACATGTTCAACTGCACCCAAATCATTGTACATTCACGACATATTTTCACTATACGTTGATACTATGACCCCTTCGCGTATCCGGTTCAATCAGTTGAAACGGTTCAACATGGAAAGAAAACGACAGGCGCAGATCTTCGGCACATACAGATTGAGGTAGACGTGTCTTACCGAAACTTCAATGATGACTATTGCTAGTTTGCGCTATTTCTTTAAACACAATATCCAACCAAATGCAGATTTTAAGATACGTTCTATAAATTAGTGGACGCGTGAATGTTATATCCCATATTATAACTGAGCACCAAGCAAAAATCGCATAAATGCATGTGGCAGTTAATAGAGCTAATGAAATATTCATTTATATTTCAACGCGATATTGTATTATGTAAACTTTGTGGTAAATCTACTGCTGATATTGTTTTTCATTTTCTGCTTGAGTGTCCGAAATTGTTCGAAACGCGTGACTTAATGATGGATGGTGTGGTGAATGCTTTAGAAGTTCCCTCCTATAGTTCATTTACAAATATAGAGGATGAAACCCAATGCAGTTTCTTATTAGGAGATCGTGTGAATATACTACTAGAAGACTACGAGTGGTAAATATGATGATCAATATGTCAATTAATCTAGAAAGAATGGTGAGTGAGATTGACACATTATTGTAACTCTCTTCCTTTTTTTTATTGATGAACGTTATCTTTATGTAATTTGAAATGTAAACATATATGTATGTATCTAATTGGATTTTAATTTTGATTTCAAAGAAAATTTAAACAAAACAAATTCCCAAATAGGTCATTTAAGGACCCCCCCCTCCCCCCCATGTGTGCAATAGGCATGCGTTTAGTGTATGCGCGTGTGTTTTGGCAGGCTGCGATATGTTCGTGTTTGTCTCCTTGTGATAGCGCGGAACTGATGCCGACTTTATAGTGCTACCTCACTGAAACATACTGCCGAAGACACCCAGCAGGACACCCCACCCGTTCACATTAAACGGACACCGGGCGAACCAGTCGTCCCACTCCTAAATTGCTGAGCGTTAAGCAGGAGTAGAAACTAACATTTTTACAGACTCTGGTATGTCTCGGCCAGGGGACAGAACCCAAAGCCTTCCTCACAGGGGCAAACGCTCAACGAAAGGCCAAAAGTGAGGCATTGTCAAGGGAGTTATTAAGAAGAGGGAAAGTTGCTTAGAAAGAAGAGAAAAGATAAGATCCCAAAATTAGTCGCCTCTTATGATGATGCAATTGGAGCAGCAGGTACAATTCTTACGCCCTACCTGCAGGGACTATTTTCTGTTATAATACAGATAATCATCATTGAAAAACTGACAGAAAAAAGGAAAAATGCTTAAACTACGTTGATGTTGCGCCATATAGTCTGGTTTTATTTGGTTTTGGTCTATACGGTTAGGTGTCTATTTAATGGGCACCATGGAAACCGTTAATATATATTCATAAAGCACACTTTTTTCAATTGTAGATATCTTTAATTCAATTGGTCTTAAATTTGAAAAAAAGGTTGAATTTTATTAAGATATGTTCCAATTCATTAGAAGATATTTTCAAATGATTTAAGATCTTTTTTCAATGGATACCTTAAAGTTCCATAATTTATCATAACATGGAGGTACCGTGGCAATTATAGGACTTTTTCTCAGCGATTTTCTTACGCTCTATCTTGCTTAACGATAAACATACCATCATTCCTAAAAAAACATCAGATCTAGTACGTAAAGGAAAACATTGAATCAATTTACACAGATTTTGGATCTTTTCTCAACGGCTTCAATCTGCACTGGTGAGAATTCGAAGAAAGCACAGTTCGCATGTCACGCTTATTGATATGGAGACACGGTAGTCTAGTGGTAGGGCGACGGGCTAGTGACCGAAGGGTTGCGGGTTCGAGTCACGGCACGGCACTGTGTTGTATTTTTGAGCAAGATCCTTTACTCCGCTTGTTCCAGTTTACTCATCTGTAAAATGAGTACGTGTTTGGGCAGTGCTAGAATTGTTGAATGCTGGCTGTGAGCGCCAAAATGGCAGCACCGGCTGTATGCTTCCTAGGGAGTTGAAACAGATATTGACTGGTTGCAAAGGCCATATATCCACGGATAATAATTTGTGGACCGCTTTGAGACGACCTACGACTAGATTGTGATACAGCGGTATATAAGTATTCTTAAAAAAAATCAGTGATTGGTCTAAAAAGTGGCTTGTTAACTTTAACCCTAACAAAACAGTGACAATGATTGTAAGTAAGACAAATAATAAGCCAATTCATCCCTCCTTACTTATGAATAATACCCTTCAACAGAAGTTCCCTGCCACAAACACTTAGGCGTCTTTATCTCAGCTAGCGGAAGGTAGACCGGCCATGTGCAATATTAGTCCGCTAAAACTAACCATAATCGCAGGCTCTAACATTCTTATCGGTCGCCTGTTTATGGTCAGCTATCTGTCGTCGAAACCTGACTCCAAGATGCGCCTAAATTAGCTACTTCAAGCTAACAGCGGTGTCGACGAAGAGGTAAACAGGAAAAGAGGGAAATACTAGAAACTCAAATAATTACTGTCATATCATCTGTAGAACCAAGCTCCTCTATTGACCTACGGAATGCACTTCCCGATAATATAAAGCCTAACCCGTCGATTACTTACCTCAAATATTTTATGAATGCTGAAAGCCAGCTTGTTCCACCTTATTATTACTACTGCAGTAGTAGATTCGGCAAAATCCGTCATGCACGATTAAGGATGAGCTGTAGCTCTCTCTTTAGTCATTTATGTATACGAAACCTAGTTGATAGTCCCATGTGTACCTGTAATCAGTCTGCTGAAACTACCGAACACTTCCTCCTCTTCTGTCCGAAATACCAACAATTTTAAGAGTACAATGCTTCAGAAGCCTTCCTCACGACTATAACGTAAACCTTCTACTGTACGGAAATCCTGATAGGCCAGTTAAATATAATGAGAATATCTTCGACTGTGTTCAATATTTCATCAACCAGTCGAAACGATTTTAAGTTTGAAAATCCAAATTTTGATTTTACGTATGTTTACATGTGGTACATAGTGATACTTTACTGGTACGGCCCCTGTATGTCACGACACGTCAGTATGGATATATATATACAAATTGTCATAGTCTTGATTGATGTTAGTTTAATATTTAAAATTACAGCTGGTTGTTGTACGCCACTGGATGTCGGAATACTCAGGGGTCGGCATGGAAAGTTGTCATGATATACAATTAATTTATTATATGTTGGCATTGACATGTACATTCATCGGTATGTGTCCATTTACAAAATATATACTTAAGCCAGTTTCCCTCCCATAATGCAGTCAATTTACTCCGCTATATACCCTACCCCAACAACCTTTTCTTTAAACCCTTTTGCACCTCTTTCCCTCCTTCCTCCCCGTCCTCTTTTTATCCAAGCAGGTAAGTATCCTTCGTAAACTTAAATATATGTTTAATAGACAAACTTTTTTCAAAATCTATAAATCGTACATTCTTCCCTTCTTAGAATATTGTATAATAGTTGCTGACGGGTACGCTCTCGGTGACGCAGACAAATTGGAAAAACTTCAGTTAGAGTCTGCTCGAATAATCACTGGATTACCTTCTTATGCTAGTAGAATTTCTTTATATTCTGAAAGTGGGTTAGAACCACTATCAAATTGACGTTCTAGGAGAAAACTACAGCTATTCTTCAAAATTAGTAACAAACTCACGCCCGGTTATCTAACTTCTTTACTGCCCTCTTTATTCTCAGAAAACTCACATTATCACCTCCGTGACGCAAATAATTACTCCATACCAAATTTCCGACTACAACTAACCAACTTATCATTTTTCCCATCTACGACTCGACTTTGGAACCAACTAGATCTTGAAATTAGAAATAGTGTTTCGTATCCAGTCTTTAATAAAATCTCTTCGAACCATGACAAAAGTTCCAAATTATTTCTTGATCGGAAATCGGAAATCCAATGTATTGCAAGCCAGACTGAGAAATAGATCTAATGCTTTACATGATGCTCTATTCCAATCTAATTTAATTGTCTACCGTCACTGTCAGTGCGGTCATCCCATTGAAGATTCATACCACTTCTTCTTTGTTTGTAATAATTCTGCGGACCAAAGAATAAAATTGTACCGTGAATTGAATGATTTCATCCCGCTAGACCTGCAGTTACTATTACATTGTAGTAATAATTTATCTTTAGAAGACAACATTAAAATGACAAAGCACCCAGCAATATATTTCAGACTCTAATATATTTTGATATCTCTTTATTATTTAAATAGATAAACGAATAGTAATAATGAAAATCAGATTGTTCAATCTTGTTTGATGCTGACGGCAGAAGAGAAACGGATATTCAAGAACGAATGGAACGACAAGGAGGAAGCAAACCAAGGCACGGGATGTGATGGACAATAGTTCAAGATGAAAGATTTTGAAAAGTGTATAGTGTAAACTTCTGCCGTCGGTGTCGAAAAAGATTGTCCTCATTTAAAAAAAAAATACTTAATCAAAGTCTCTCTCTCTCTCTCGTTTATTTTGTAAATATGATGTGTATATATGTCATCTTGTAACCTGTTATTGTTAAATTCTATTGGGAAAGGGCTTTATATAAGTCAGAAAATTTGTGCCCAATCCCAATGTATATTTTGATGTAAATGAAATATGTTTAAATCAAATCCTTTTCTCTTCCATATAATAATATCCAACCTATCTTATCTGTATATATATATACTATATCTTATCTATGGGTCAAAGAAGTAATATAGACGGTAAAATCCCATATAACACTGGATCCTAATGGAGGTATGTCCGTAGGATATCTTATCTATATATATGTATATGTATATGTATAATATAAGTCAGAGCCGTCCAATCGCCGTTTCACACAAAAAAGGAGATGGATTAACATAAGTACTTTGTACTTGTTTTCGAATCCTTTATGTATATCATGTTTGTATATCTGGAATATTATACCGTAAATAAAATAAAGTTTACACTAAATATTATTATAATTAATAAGATATTCGCCCGGTGTAGAAATATTTCGGGATAAGTTGTTTTTTAATCTCTGATGTAAACTGTTTGGAACGACGTAATGATATAACACGTAAACTATGCCATTAGTTTGTTTTTTTCAACATGTGACAATTCATCACAGAATAATATTTTTACGCGTAGCCTTGAAATATTACAAATAATAAACACGTGTATCCGTGTAGTGAGCATTATTACGGATGTACTTTTCATATAATTCCGTAGTATTCTCGTGAAAACTGAGTAAATACTTCAGATTGTCCTTACACATGTACTGGACACAATTAAATTAATATTCGACAATGTGTACATCTATGTAATGGAATTATTTAGTATATACACATGATAGCGTGTCCAGCCACAGGGACCTGAACATTTGTTACAGCTATATTTGTACCTAAACTAAGGTGTTCAGAGTAATTTTATAAAATCAATTATACCAAAAGTCGACCCAAATCTCTAAAACGTGTAAAATTACTCTGAACACCTCAGTTTAGGTCCAAATATAGCTGTAACAATTTATCAGGTCCCTGTGTGTCCAGCACCGTTTTGTGGTCCAGAATGATGGTATATACTTTTCTTATTCGCCTTATTTGATATTTCACACATCATCGAGTAGCTCATTGGACACAATCCTTGAAAAAAGAAATTTACTGAAAATATAAAAAGAAGTGCATTGTGTCAGTGAACTAACATGATAGAAGACTGGCAATCAGTTCGGTTTCCCTTCACTGGGCCTCAAAATAGCACATTGTAATTAACTCCATACTCGCCACCTGGTGGAAAACGCGCCGATATTTACCTGGCCATATATTCAGGTCACGCGGCCAATAATTGAGTCATCACTTCCACAGGTAAACAAAATAAACAAATTCACGTTTAACAAAAAATAATACCAACATAAAATATAAATGTAATCGTCATACATAAATAGAGAATATCACACCAAACACATAGAATTGATATGATATATTTCATTTCCTTGTTTATATAGGTAACAGAAATACAGGTCATCTCGGCACTTGGAGAGTTCGGCACTTACGGTTCGAGACAGCTCGGCACTTTTAAAAATTAAACTGGATTGAGAATTAAGTACCGACTTGTTTTCGAAAAGTGCCGAGTTCACCAAGTTCCGAAAATAAAAGTACCAAAAATATAAGTGCCGAAGTGGCCAAGTACCGACTTTACCAGGTGCCGATGCCAGGTATGATTCACGACCCCGACGTTATATGTAAGGAGGTTCTCGAAAGGATATCAGCCTCTCAATCATGTATTGGCTTAATAAAAACGGGTGTAATTTTGAGGACGTTACAGTTCAGAAAGTACCACGTTGACACCTTATATCTCCTTTTGAAATTATATACAAAGACAAAATAGTTTTAGACGTTAGCCTGGGGTGTCGATTTGTCTGATAATGCCTAAAAGTCAGGTAAGATCCGGTTACCTGTCACCCCTTCGAAAGCCCCTGTCACAATAAATATACACACCTGATTCATACCTGAGGCATGCGCAGTAGATTAAAGCGTCTTTTACCTTATCTAATTTGGGCGCCATTTTGAATATATACGAAGCGACAACACAGTATCCCTTTGTAGAGTTTTAAGAAGTTAAACGAGAAGAAGAGGATGGGATCTTAGTTAGGCAGACCAGACCTCTAAAATGTATTCGTTTATACATGTCATTCTGGTGGGATTTACCTTGACGCTGTACGCGTCATGGTGTGGAAGTGTATCACAATCGGGCGTTTTCAACTGGTTGGAAGAGGATCGATTCGATGAAATTATGGACAGAATGTCTTCGGTTACCGCCGATAACTGTAGATCTAAACCAAAGGAACAACTACGACTACCAAGTGAAACCGTTTCCCAGTTACCGCGTTCCAACATGCTACTCAGTACCGTGATATACTCGAATAGATCTCAACTTCTACATCTTCACAACATGGCTCTCAATCGAGCCTTTTTCTACAGCTTCATCTACCAGAGACAGAACAGGTCCGAAGATTTCATGAACCAGCCAGGTCTTCAATATCTATACATGGCCTCCACTGCCGACGTCACGGGGAACGAGGGCTTCATTAACGGTTCAGCTTTGTATTTTGACAATCATTGTAGTTACCCCCAATGGTACCTCTATAATGGCGTAGTTTTCAACAGCACGCTTCCCTTGTTTGGTCCTCGCGCGTGGAGAACGGACGACTATAACGAGCCAACGAATTGGTTACGAGAACCGACGAACAATACCGTGGACATTCACGATTATGGAGCTGGAACGATGAAAAATTACACGAGTGATGCTTACAAAGCAGCGCCTTGGTACTCGGTCTGGCTCCCAGACTATGACAAGAGTCAAGATTCTCTGAGAAAGTTCACTTATTTCGTAAACGTCAAGTTCTCCAACGCCACGGGACAGTTTACTCATAAGGAGTTCGAGGGAATCGATTTTTTCGGTCCTCCGCAGCCCGGACAGTCGGACAGGGGCGTATCCCTCCCCGTCGAATGGACACCTCCCTACTTCGACTGTGGTCGGTCCAACAGGTGGATAGTCAGTGCCCACTCGCCTGTAGTCGAATACATGCCAAGATACTCAAACTGGACCCATCTCCGAAGACCCAGGTAAATCATGGTCCGAGCACGTGTAAAATTTAAAGAGATTTTAAAGTAGTCCAAGTATGTTGGTCCACTCATCGAATTGGTCACATTCTCATTATAGAGTACCTTGTTCTATTCTTAATATACTTTGTAATTAAGGGCCGATTTTTTTATGTATTGTATCGCGATAACCTAGCATTACTGTAATGATCAACCGGTTTCTTGTTAAAGTTTACAGAGATAAATGTACCCCACAAATGTGACGGGACCTTTAAAAACGTTTACTTAACTACTGTACGTGGTCCACTGTGAAGTTATACTAAAATATATTAAAATAGTACAAAGAATTCCTAATTAGGCCTGTAACAGCGTTGATATGGCATTTACAGTCTAAATGAATGCCACAGCTTTGTTGGCAAATACAGGGGTTAATGCATTATGAGTTGTTGATCTTGTAACTACTGGCGTTTGTTTTGTAGGTTTGTGGCGGTCGTGACACAGGATATAGAGTTTGAGAGGATCGACTTCAATCCCTGCCCCAAGAGTGAAGGCAACCCCGACCCCAACTACTTCAAGAGCACTGCCCGGTGTAAACCTACCACCATGGTAAGAAGTATGACCTGACGCACCGTGGGCCTATTACATAAATGAGGGGAGTTTGGTAAGAATTAAACGTATCTGTCTAAGAACACAGCAACGTGCACGTCCATGGGCCACCTTATAGTCCCGGTAACAACAAATTAGTTCTAAAATCAACAATGAACCAATACATTTACATATTTCACATTTCAACAAATTGCATTGTTTAGAAAACAAATTGATTGGACAACAGGCAAGCCTATATAAGTCCTCTCCAAAGATTTACATATTGGTGATGTTAGGGCAAAACTTATTTGACGGTTTATATTAGACGTGTGGACATCAAGTTCCGTGTACATTCTTTGTATGTTAATTGTTAAGATCATACCTATGTAAACATACATTTGCTAAAACGTGATGTATTTTGCAATTTCAATGTTAAGGACACCTGAACAAGTAGACCTATGTAGTCGACTCAGTATAAATGTATATGCGTTACTTATAACGACCTATGGTAAGTGTATACCACTATAGTACAGAGCATATCACCTTAATGCTGACAACTTATATATGGGCCAATAATACAATTTAAGCCAACAAAGATCGATGTGGTCACGACTGCCCATGACTATATCTATAACTCTATAACATTCAGATGGTATTCATTTAGGCTATGAATGCCATGGATCAATTGTTGACGTCATCATTATTATGACGTCATAATGTTACGTTTGATTACCACTGACCCTCCCTGGAAAGATGGCAGTTGTAGTCATTGAACAAGCTTATACAATAAATACATTATGTTAGCATAATTTTAAATATTGATAAGTTTAATTGGAGTTTCTATGAGCTGAACATTTAAATAAAGAGGGAAATAGGTACTTATTAATTTAAACGGTTTTCAGTTGGCAACTTGGCATTCATAGGCATTATGAATGCCAACCGGAAAACAATCTCATCAACATGAATCGCTAGTGCACTTCAGTAAATTTGCCTTTGTCCAGTAGGCATTCATATTGCCTATGAATGCCAACTGAAAGCAGTTCGTTGCTTAAATGCGTTCAGGAACGCTAGAAGAACTGCTCTAGCTCTAGCTTTCTCCACATCCGCCGTTTACCAATTTCGATCAGGTGGCCCTTAACTTTCTTGTAATAGTGTACACGTATAGATCGTCTAGAAGATCAATAGATAAACAAATAGAAAACGTGTATAATGTTAGGGACATATTAAATAAACAATACGTGTTCGGTGTTGCATTGAAAATGATCGCATGCGATTTTTGGACCTACACATGTACGTTTGGACCACGTTGAACAAGCTACACGCGTGTGATGTTGGAGCCAAATTGAATAAATTACACGTGTAAGATGTTGGGACCACACTGAACAATTTACACGTGTAAGATGTTGGGACCACACTGTAAAACTTACACGTGTAAAATGTTGGGACCACCCTGTAAAACTTACACGTGTAAAATGTTGGGACCACCCTGTAAAACTTACACGTGTAAAATGTTGGGACCACCCTGTAAAACTTACACGTGTAAAATGTTGGGACCACCCTGTAAAACTTACACGTGTAAAATGTTGGGACCACCCTGTAAAACTTACACGTGTAAAATGTTGGGAACAACTTACACGTGCACAATGATTGGGGGGGGGGGTAGTCGCGTCGGCGTCCCACCTTCGGAGGCTCGAAGTTTTTGGGAAAGTTTTTTCCATACAGTGTGGGATCATCACACTCAATACACAGTTGTCTATTATGAGTTTAAGTCATTTATATCGAGTGTGGGCAATGTGCTGGACCCGGCATATCATATTTAATGGCCCCAAAACAGCTTAATTTGACTTGAGGATAAAGTTTTTAGTCACCTCTGGGGGAACCCCAGTGGGGACTATTAATTTCGGTTTCAGTCCCAGATTTTGACCTCTGTTGTCTTGACCTTGACCTCTGTTGTTACCAGGCGCTAATTACAAGCTCTTGGCTTACTCGGATATCGATTTCCTTTTTAAACAGGAATAGTATAAAACCTAAAGGCGTTCCAAATTTCCCACGGGAATTACATATAACCTAAAGATGTTCCGAGTATGATTTGGGCACCTTTGAGGTTCCCGAAGGGGTAAACTGTCGTATTATAAATTGCTATTGACTGATTTAGATATAAAATGTCTGACCAACGACTACCATTAATATTTGCGTATAGTGCGCCCTTTTTTTAAGGAACAATGAAGTGTCAAGAAAGGGTTGTACACGATACTCAAGAACAATCCAAAACCAGTCCTTGGTCGTGACCATTTTCCGTCAATTTTTCGAGGATTTTCGGAATTGTTTTGAAATATGCTCGCAGCAATAAAACTGCTAAATTTCGTTGAATAATCCATGATTGCATTGCCAATTTAACAATTACGAAAAGTTTAAGTCATATTATACGATAGAATCGGATAAATAAACCCGAGTAAAGTATGCCCAACTTTTCAGGACGTTACATTGTGAATTGATAAATACCACGTATCGGGAAACATAACGAAGAATTGCATCGCATTTATCACTCTGTGGTTAAAATGCCGTTCTTGGGTAAAGTCATGCTGAAAACTTCAACATTGACCGTAGGAATGTGTCAAAACTACATGGGTAAAGTGGCGAAGTTAGAAAGTTTGTGTACCGCAGAGTCAAGTTCGCGTGATATTGTTGACCAGCAGGAATTTACAAGGTGACATCCATGCGAATTGAATCGATAATGATAAAAGTTATTTTGAGTTTGATAAATAAATATTAAAACACCAAAATACATTCCGATCTTTTCTTTTCGAAGGAGAATTGCTGAAATCACAGCTGTTTGGTGTTCTTCATGTCTCGCAAATTCAGATGTTGGCTGATATTGATGACCGATTCAGTCGAATTTGCCGACGATCAGAAAACTACTTGGAAAAGTGTATTTCATAACAAACAAAAAGAAGATTTATCCGTAATATAAAATTGAATCTTTTCTGAAACTTATTGTTGTGAAAACAACATCGTTATATTCCAATTACCTGTTCTGCCCATGCCAGGTGACCGTGTCAGCGCGCAGATGTCCCCTTATTCCAGGTGTCACTCAACGCTAACGTTATATCTGTGAATGCTTTCTTATTCATTCCATGTGTTGGCATGGCTACCTGAACAGCATGTATGTATTTATACCTGGTCTTTGTTTACCATTTTGATTGACAGGTGGAAATATATTACGTTGTAGCTTGGTCAATGATTTATCGGAAAATGTTAGACAACCACCATCAATAGGCTGTTGTCTATTATAATGTTGAAGTATTTATATGGAGTGTTAGCAATGTTCTGGACAATATTTTCATATTTTAGGGGCCAAACATACCTTTATTGGACTTGATCAATATTACATAACTGATGAAATCACACTAAATGTCTACATCGATTCACATCATGTAGTAAATGCTTACACCATTTACTCAATAGCTCCACAACCAAATCAAAGCTATCTATACAATCCACATAAATAAATGCTCTATGTGACTTTTTACGGATTGATTGCTCAAAAATATAACTTTATTTCACTTGCATGTCTACATCTATAAAACACAGACTGTAACTTTCCTTTAACCCATATTTTATAGATGTATGGTTCACCAACGTTATCTACAATGACAATTGTTTTATTCTCATAAACAATACAGTGTAGGGAATACATATATACAAATGGGTGACAATAATACATGGTGAAACAGGATGAACATTAGTATTGTAAATTAATTATGTCATTAATATCGGTAATAAACTTAGCCAATGATGTCAATTCATGTTTTGTTACATTATTGAATAATGTATGATATAATACAACAAAACTTTTTCTCAAACGAACAATACAAGATTAGCAACCTACAAATGTACAACATATACAAAAAGGTGGAGATCCAAGTCTGCTCTTGGTTTGTTCAGTCGAGTTCAGCATACCCAAATTGATGGATTTCTATAAAATTTACCATTGCAGCATAACAGTGATACATTTAAAAGAACAGGTGACCAGACAACATAAAATGGGAAGACTCGACAACATGTGAAGTGATTTAAAATACCAAGTCTCCCCATTTCACGTCCTCTGGTCATCTGTTCTTTTTGAATGTACAACATGTTAAGGTACACTGCAAAGACATGTTGCCAATAAAAAAGGGTTTAACAATAAATTAAGGGAAACATAAAGGAATTCATCAGGAAAAGACAATGAACGGCCCTTGAAATATGCTGGTGGTAAGTAAGTAACTGACAGGCACTTTATCACATACCTATTGAATCTTGTTATAGTAATACAAGCAATTTTCAGACCATGAAATACAACGTTCTTTATTGCACATGGGAATCCCCTTGTCATGGCGAACTAAAAAGTTCCCGGTATTTGCAAAAAATATCAAAGTTCATAAAATCTTTGTATCGATCTCTACCAAATGCGGAAGGTGTGTGATAAATCTAACGAATTATAAAGCACTCATTTATTGCGTGGACGTATATATTCACTCGTGCGCTCCGCGCACCCGTGAATATATTCGTCCGCGCAACGTTTTACTATGCATGTGTTTCTATTGATAGTTGCAGTATTATAATAACATACATAGGCGAGCTATGCTTTTCTTCAACAGCTCTTGTTATAGTTCTTGGGTACACAGAACCCATGCACGCCTGTTTTATCGTCCTAGCTTCTTTGTTGTTGGATTAATTATTTTGACGTTGTTACTTAAGAATGATTGCATATCAAAAAACTTGCTGGCTGTCTATCTTTACACCACAGCGGACACGCAAATACTAAACTGTACTACAATTGTTGTTTTCAAGATTCATGGACAATTGAAAAGGGTATGCACGCTATTGACAATGTGTAATGTATAGGTACTACTTCGATGGTAAATCGACACAATTTTCATATTGGACAATTCCGGCGGTTGTACCATTGCCACGTGTTGGACAATGTGGTCTATAGCAAAGCGTTGGACCATGTGCCAAGTACCAATACATACCAGTGTTCCGTCTGGAGACTTTTTGGGCCGATTATGGCCCCATTCCTAATTAAAACTCTGGCATCTATATCGCACAGGGATACTCATAGGGTCCATTTACACAACCTGGACAACAAAGTATTCGGATGGTCCATGGTCACGCGTTGGCAATGCATATAATCAGGTTAGACTTATCGCCCTTTGAAATATATTCTACCCTATGATTAATTGAAAATTATCGAAGCAACAACCTGACGTAGTAACGGCGTTTGAAATTAGACGTAATGTTAAATCGTTAGAGTAAATTATATAGGGCGCTATATAAATGCTGTATTCCAATATCATTATCATCATCATTTTTCATTGTTTTTCCCTTCCCTCTTCGTCTCATTTTTACAATTTACAATTTTGTGAATGTAAAAAGAAACATTCAGTCGTTAATTAAAGATACAACATTTCGATTTCACCATAAATATGTAAATCTTGATTTTGACTGGTGTTATGGCCGTGTGTCCAGCAAGCCGGATTATGGCTGTTTTCATAGTGTTGCATGCGGTTTATGGACCTTGTTGATTACTATTAACAACCGATTCCGTGCCATTTCAGTATGACAGACGACCTCGGGGTTTATGATGAATGAGAGACCAACGTATTATCGACCCGACAGCTTTTGATTGGTCGCACCATGTCGGTACGCGGCAGGCAACGCCATTGTCCAACCAGAATCGACCGTAAATTATCGCTGTATAGTCACAGATCTATAATTAATGAACTGAAGACAAAGCGAACACTAATAAATACAACAGTACCCAACGGCTTCATTGCCAGTCGATATAAATGCCCATGCGTAATAGTGCAAATAACCTCGACAACTATTAGGATTATCCGGAATTAATTTGGGATGATTTACGCATGTACTGTGATGTAGCTGGCCAACGTCTGGCGTTACCTCCTGTTGATATGGATAGTATAAGTCTTCGAGGGTTTGTACATTATCCTTCGACATTAGACTAGTAACGATGTGCATTCAAATGTATGGAGGAAAATTGTTGTCGCCATGGCAACCAGATGCGTAACAATGCCGCTTGACCATTTCCAACACTCCCATTAGCCTTAATGTATATCAATATTAGGGTGCTTGTGGTGTTGGCTGACACGAACATGTTTTGTCAACAGAGCTAAGGTATTCTTTAAAGGTACGTACGTTTTAAAGTTCCGTTTACTGATACGGTCTATTTTACTTTGTATCATGCTCATAAATATGAAAATAAATCGAGGAGATTCTAATTTCGGAATGTTGTTTTAAAGGATTGTGTCACACTTTTTAGATGTCGTACTGTGTTTAACTTGCAAACGTGTCAAATGCACGCGCCAATAACGCATTGCCCAGTTATGACATTAACTAGGAACCCAATTGTATACTGTAGAAGTACTACTTATAGTTTCGTTCTTGCATGTGTTTTTATCGTATCGGTGCATATTGCATTGTGATATCACTCATAGGTAAATATGGATTTTTAGTTGATTTACTTGATATTCCCATCAATACAAACGAACAGTCTAAGTGAAATTAAGTTACATAAAACTTTCAAAACACTAAATATACACAAAAAAAGCAATGAGTCATTTCGGGAAATTGTATAGTCTTTGTTAATTATCACTTTTAAATTTCTTTAGAGGATTTATTTTACGTCATCGTTGAATTATCCCTTCTTTATAATGTCAGGTTTATTTTAATTTGGACAATGAGTTAGATCATAAAAAGCAGAACATGTTTAAATAATTTCTATTCAGCTGTTGATTATGAAATTAATATATAAAACCGCAATTGGATCGGAAACAGATAGATCTGCGTCTTTAAAAAGACTGTAATATTTGACTAGGGTGATGTAAATGAATGTTTAATTTGAATTGGTTAATATCGGAGTGTTGCGCAATCGATTTTAATCATATTTCTGATTTCCCTCCTTTGGGCCCCAGTAAAACTGCCTAGCTGTATAAACGTTTAGGTGACTATGATTATAAATTCGTGACGACGCTGATCACCCGCCAAATGCAGCGTGGTCGATACGGTGAAGGTGAGCTAACCTGTTAAATACGAGTGGTGTAAAGGAAATTTAAATTTCTTATTGTTCAAATTTACAAAACCAAACGACGTCGTTTGTTTATCAAGCATTCGATTATACCGACAACATGTGTAAATTTTCCAGCATGTCTCATTTCCGTACAGTAGTGGGTACATGAAACCTTGTGTTTATGGAGAACACTGAACAGGATGTTCGGGCGCCCGCATTTCACGGCTGGTTTCTGTCACTTTTTGATATGTTTGATGTTTCTCATGGTATTATATTAGCTTATAAATGTGTGTACAGCTACAGAGATGTGTATTTTTGGTGTATCCGCCGTTGATACAAGGAACATGCCTGTTTATGCTTCACGACTGCATTGGGTGTGGCTGTAGGTTTCATTATAACGTTAGTTGGGATGGGATTCCCTGAAACGGGATTGGTTGCTGAATACGCAATTCTATGTTTGTTAATTGCGCTCCATCCACTTTGAAACACTTAAAAAGTTTCGTCTTTGAAAGAAAAGATTGCAACATTTTGCGAGATGTTTGCAGTCGACTACTGAGCTATAGGTAGGGAGTACTGTAGCAGTAATATCCATTAGACTCATAACAAGTTGACAACCGGGATTCAGCTGGACTGCAACTGAGTGATTTGATCAAAAAGCTGTTAATCATTTACTGAATGTACAGGCTATATTAATGGATTGATATGATCAAATAAATCGATGTTTATTAAAAAGTTGGAAACAGAAAGAACCTGGCAGCCAATCGGTTAGTATTGTTTTCAGGTGTTGTTTAAATGAGGAAAATCTATTATCAGGTTGTTTTTTTAACAGGACTCGGCTGTTTCAGACCATTCAAAATCAACTTGCATCACATTTATGCCTTTAAAGATTAAAATGACACTACCCATTTTGTATTTTTCAGTGTGAACCACTGAATGGCTATGGATTCCGACGAGGCGGTTACCAGTGCGTATGTCAACCTGGCTACTACTTCCCTTGGTGGCACGGTGGGCCATTCTTGGGAGACGAGATTGAGATTGCGACAGAAGACGAGTACCAGAGCAACTTTGATTGCCTCTCTGTGCAAGGTAAGAATAATTTCTGTATTGCTCAAACATGTTGGGCATAACAGCACAACACAATGAGATCTATATTTGTACACAAAGAGTTACAATTCTGGTGTCTAAATATTTCTTAAATTGACAAACTATGATCACTTGCTTTGTTCTCCATTGAATACAGTGTGTAGTCCTTGGGGTCATTAAGTGCAAATGTGACAAGTATGCATGGAATTTATGTTCTATTTATGGCTTTCTTACACCTCGCTTTAAGCAGTGGAGGTGATGCAGTTTGTCATTTTTAGCTCACCTGGCACAAAGTGACAGTTAAGCTTGTGGTATGGTGTTGTCCGTCAACTTTTTCTTTGAAGGACTTGTTAAGAAATGGATGACCTAGGGCCATGATATTTGTTGATAAGGTACCTGGGACAGAGAGCTATAAAGTTTACTCAAATAAATGACCTTGACCTACTTTAAAGGTCACTGGGGTTAAATATGTAAAAACCTTTAAACAACTTTTGCCCAGGGTGATGATGTTTGGCCACCCCCCCTGCTGGAGTAGAGTAGTGTAAAGGTTATGGAACGTTCTTAAGCCAAGGAGACTCAATATATGGATATATTTGCAAAAGGACTTTTATTGAGAATATTTTCCCATGACTGCTCAAATATCCATTTGAGCGATACAGGCCCTCTGCTTCTCGTTACAAAAAGTTAGACATCTAAATCACTCCAATTTTTAGTATCAAACGGGTTTTGTTCCTTATATTTATAAGATCATTTGTGTTGCTAATTCATTTGTTTCCCCATTTCAGTAATAAAATTGGTTCTGTAAATGGGTAACTGACTAACTGATCTAGATGCAGGATTATTACTGATATGTGCCGTTTTGCCAAACCTTTTAAATGTCTGTTTTAGGCAATTACTATGTTAAAATGAGTGATGCTAACTCTGTGTGAATTATTGCCCAAGAAATTATTGTATATTTTTTGGATCTCTGCATGGAGTTGCATTTAACTTCACACATTTGTAGTTCTTGCTTGGTTGTGTATTTTATCACAAAGACACACGGGGAGAGAATGATTGTGAATATTTGATATAAAAGAGGATGATTGAATACTAGAAACATAATCACAATTTTATTTGGGTATTGTATATTCATCAAAACATTTTTTTGCGATATTAAATCCCTTGACAAATTATTATACTTCTAATTTCTTAATGTCAAATTGTACAATGAAATATTTAAAGAGTCAATGTTTTGTACTTCCAAATTTATACATAATTGCAGTTTAAGGTATGAATTTGAAGAGACCAGAAAATATGTTTTTTTTTTTTATAATTGCAGAGCTAATGGTGATACCAAATGAAATGCCTATCTTTGTGCAGAGGAGAAGGAAGAGATCAACATTAATAGCCAAGAAATCCACCCTCTTTAAAATGATTACCTCGGGTCAGAGTCCTAGAGCCAAGTTAGTGGCCAGAAGATCTGTTCCTAAGGAGAAAATGAAAGAAAAGCTCAGAAATCGTAGACACATTCCACGTTATCAAGGAGAGAGTAAAAAAATTCGGAACAAGCGCGATCTGTATGATGCTGAAAAGAGAGTCAAAATGGAAAAGATTTTGACAAGAAAGGCTCAAACCAATGCTGCCAACTGTAAAACCAAAATGCCTTATGAACTATTACTCCCTGGAGATGTTGCGTATGGTGTAGAGAAACAGTTTGAGGCTCAAGGACGTACTGCTCTTCGTTTGGCCCACTTTCTCTCCGACTTCTTGCAGAATGTGGATGAATACGAGAATTTTGGTAGCATGACCGGTGACCGACGTCTCAACGAAACACACTTGTTCGGAGAGGTAATTGCCAATGTCATGGCTGACTTTAAAATCCTTGGTAGTGGAGTGTTCTTTGAGCGATACAAGTTCCGCATGTCTCCGCCAATAAATAATACTGATCCACGCTACACCAACGGGATCGTGAGAGAGTTCTTTGGTCCATATTCATGGAGGAAACAAACTGTAACAGGAGATGGTATGGACGAGTTCAATGCTGTGGACTCGGCAGGATACTCTAAATACTACACTGACGAAATATGGTACAGAACTGTTAAGGCAAGATGGCAGACCAACTTTCACAGTCTTGTGAAGTATACCGCAAAACCCATGGTGAGGTCCGATGTTAACGGCACTAGTCTTGTCAGGTTTGAGTACTACCCCATCCAGTACTATGCTCCCAAGTATGAGCATGGAGAATGGCTGAGACCCGAATTCAAATGTGATGATCGCATCATGGACTGGGTGGTTACCTACGTGGTTCCTTTCTTTGGATTTAATGAGCTGAAAACGATGCTTGAATTCAAGTAAGTCTTTTTCTCTTGTCAATTTGAAAATGCTGAAGCAAATCTGAAAATGTCAATGGACAAATTTGAAAATATTACTGCAAAATCATAATATTTCATTGGGGATTTAATTTCGTTTATTTTCGTGTTTTTATTTAAACCACGAAATATAATCCCAACGAAATTTAAGCACACGAAATATAAAGAAACGAAAATATGAAATAAACTATGAATTTGATTACAAATCCCTGCTGTATTTACATATAGACACAAGTCATGATAAACAATGTAATTATCATCACAGACACGAGAGTTAAACACTTAAAACAATAGCGTGTCAATCAAGCGTCATAATTGTAACCCAGTTACATCGCTCTTAATATATGTAAATTATAGAGCATGATTGATTCGACTGATACCCATCGAGTGAGTTTATCTTGCCGGGTCTTGCCTGTACCTCGCAAGTCGTGCTGTGAAATAAACTTTTACAGAAACTAACAAAAAATCCACTAAATATTCCCTTTTTAATAATAATAAAATATTCTATTCAACGAAAACGGTTTGGAATGTAAATAAAGCGGTCGTTGTCAGTAGTTTACAACAATAACGTTGGATTTGGATCGATTTCCGGCACCATGCTGTCAGGACGGCATGCCCTGATTTTGACACTTTTTCAACAGAGACATGGGGAAATAAACTACTAATGCAATAGAGAAATTATTGCTTAAATGAAAAGACAACATAAAAGGTTGTGTTTTGGTGACCTTTGATATGCTCCCAGGTGTTAATATAAAAATAATATAGACAAGTGTTTTCAATTCCAAGATTTTTTAGGACATCAAACTGATAAGCTAGAGTAAAATAAAAGATCACTAGATGATGGCTGTTTTGTAGTGTCCGATTCTTAATCTAGAACAGCAAAAAAGTAACCAATTTGATTTTAATTTGAAAGAATATAAAAAATCAAAGGAAGATCGTTGGAAAAATTGTGATTGGTTGGTTTGCTTGTCCTGTATCAAATATGAAGTTATTAAATCAATTTTGTTTTGCAGAGGAGTAGTAAAAGTTGATGTCAAGCTTGATTATCTGGACATAAACCAGTGTCCTCAAGACTTCTATGTAGCCAATGCCTTCAAAAACACTGGAAAGTGTGACTTCAAATCTACCAATGTAAGTAATTCGTCACACACGTTAATTTCTATTTTTTATGATTTACCAAATGATCCCCCAGATTTAATGTAGCAACAATATTTATTTTTTATTTTTTCATGTTGCCATTAAAAGCCTATATCATATTGTCAAAATATAACACACATTAGTGTTTTAGGTTTAGCTTGGGTTCACCCTTTATTCAGGAACATTCTTCTAGTAGCCTAATTATGCCCGGTACAAGGTACTTGTGTTGAGTATTCTCGTCAAGAATATTGTGTTAAGCTGAATGGATATATTGGTTGTGAAGAACAAATTATGCGAGTGTGAAAGACACTGAAAATAAATGTTACTGGTTTAGTGACTGTTTCTCTAAGTGAGTCTGTTTTCTCCAGTTTATGTATGTGGTCATCTTCTATTGGTTGTGCTGATGTTAATCGTCGCCGATATCGGGAATATTTACATTTGTTGTGTACAAATTTTATGGGGGAATTGCATGATTTGTAGCAGTCGTCCTATAGAGTATCAAACAAATTGTTGGTCACTTAGTTTGATATTGGATCACTTGGAATTGGAGCTTTCTTGCCAATGCTGTGAAAGAGTTTAAGTGGGATCTGAAACTAAATTTCTGGTCAGTCGTCCTTGGCACTGGCGGAATACTCACCTTAAATCGCTTGTGAGTATTCTCTGGTGGCAAAGATGAATACCAGGGAATTCCTCAAGACGGCATCGAGATGGAGGTGTTCTAGTGGATTTTGCCTTGGTATCTAGGAAAGAAAGCGTATATTTTGGATGGAGATTTCAGTTTATCAAATAGCTGAGGTTAAAATTATTTCTGGATTGGTTTCTTTTTTGATGTCCTGTACTTATGTTATTTAGTGGTTTTTGTAAATATTTATGGTGTGTTGTGCTGCAAATTTCTTCCTGGAGACTGAACAAACTTTGATCATAGTACAAGGAAACTGTTCAGAGGTAAAGATACAAAGGAGTTTTCACTTTTAAGTTATTTGCATTAGATATTATATTAAATGATTGTCAATTTAGAAAATACTTTCAGTACTGGATATGCAGTCATTTTACAATATCTTTGTAGTGCATAGCCCTTCCTGGGAAGAGATTCCAAACGGGCTCCTACAAATGTGAATGTCGTCAAGGATACGAGTATCCATTCAATGACCTTGCATGGTTCTACGATGGTCAAACTATGGAGGAAGAGTATTCAAAGAAATTAAGGGGAGAACCTAACAGGTAAGCTTTTAGTTTTGGTCAGCACAAAATAGAAAAATTTGAAATCTGTATTAAGCCTTCTGATGAAATAACTCGGACCTATTGCCATGTTTTTATTTTTAAAAAGTCTCTGCGATCAATTTGGTTTGATGTGTTCACATGTAAAAGTGAATTAAACTTATGATGAATGAAAACTTCCAACGTTAGCAGGGATTTGTTCCCAATGAAGATGATTGTATATTGACTGTTAATATAAATGGAGCCTAGATTTAAGAATTTTTGACTGTTTGTTATTCCCACATCTATCATATAGGGCTTAAGTTATTAACTGTGAAGACTTGGTGTTTCCGAGTTAAAGCAGGAAAATAATTTGTACTGTTTCCTTGAAAAAAACATTGAAAACAAAAATTATATTTTGTAAGCAGGTTTTACCGTTTAAAACAACCTTAACCTGCTATACAAGGTTATAAAACTGTTTATCTTTAGACAGATGGTCAGTTTCTTATTTCTTGGGTGATGTTGTTTGGTTTACAATACAAAAAATCTGGGGACATTTTTGGTTGATTCATGGGCCCCATTTCGGAATCAATTGAAACTATTTCATATCCCTAAATTTTGAAGTTTATCCTGAAAATTTCCTTCCCAATTGGTAAATTTTCTTCCCAAAATGAGAGAAAAAAGGCCCCATTAAAAATTAACAAAAAATTATCCTGGTTTAGGAGTCACTTTGATTTACTCTACAGTGTTGGTCAAAAACCATACTTGTAAATATAGTGTAGTGTTTAAAAAAAAACCCAACAATAATGTATTGCAAGACTTTTTCTACTGAGTAATAAATTTTTGAATAGCGTGCTTATTTCAGACAAACTGTACTATATTTTTCTCAATATACAGAAATATGTTTACTTTCTCTCCATTAAACTAGTCCAACGCAGTATTTTTGTTACCTAAATTTTACAACAGCCTGTTCCTTTATGAATTTGGGAAATAAATTATTATTTGTATTGAATTTGGGAATATATTCAATAGTTTTTGGTCATTTTGGGAAAATCAGGCACTTTTTAGCTAGGGGAAACAGCCTGTACTTGGCAGTAAAACTGAGCAAAAAAAGTCACTAACGGGACATTTGCTGTATACAATGTATATTTACCTTCTCTCAGCTCACCCTTTCACCACTAAACCATAATGAACTCATCCAGATCAAAGCATGGAAGAGTTTACTTAAGTTACATAGGGGTGAAAGGGTTTAACTAGTCTAACGGGACACCATTTGCTGTCTGTTTGATACCGGTATACATTTTGCACCCCTTCTTGGTTTACAGGTATGGTACCCTGAAGTGCCGTATAGCTGGTGCTGCATCCATTGTTGCCAACTGGGCCTTGGTTACGGCATCTCTGCTCGCCTTCCTCTTCCTACAACGGCGATAGATGCTGATGGTGCAATATAACAAGCTGCATGGAATAAAATTCCTTTAAGTATATGAGTAATTCAGATCTATGTAAATGAATCTTTTGAAAAATACAATTTACAATACATCTATGCAGATAAAGTTCTAAGCTTAAACATGTACATACCAGGAACTGTACCAAATCGATATAACATTTCGTGTGAAAAAATAGAATTTCTAAATACTCAAAAGTTAGTAAAAGAAGTAAGTGTGTGATTGTATGTGTGAGCTATGGATCCTTTTCCATTGAGTCAAGTATATCTTTATACTAAAGAAGACAGATCTACTATGCAAATGTGATATTTTTAATGAAAATGTACATAGTCAAATTGTTAATTCTTGTATATTTTGTGTCACAGTACTGGTTCAATGTATGTTAACCCTTTCACCCCTATGTAACTTAAGTAAACTCTTCCATGCTTTGATCTGGTGGAGTCCATTACGGTCTACAGTGGTGAAAGGGTTAACCTGAAATCGTAGCTCAAAGCAACAATTCTTTTGACTTTTTTCATGATTTTTACCTTTCATTTCATTCTACTGTACTTTTTTATATCCTTTAAACAGTTCCATGGGAAATATAATTCAATACAATTGATTAATTTCTAAAACATTCAGAATGAAAAAAAGTGTAGATATTTTTATTGGCTGTTTGAATGATCACATGCAAATCTTTTAGATATTAGCTTTTTTCTTACAAACAAAGATGCTATATTTAAGCAGGTTCACTGTTCTGCATAAGAATGTGTTGTGATGTATGGAGAGGAGAGTCTTCAAGTTTGGTGTGAATGTTGAGGAGTGATGAACAAATGAAAATGTGAGACATAGACTGGTTATAATTACAATTTATATGTATATAAAGTAAATAATTTCATTGCAAATAACATAATCATTTAATGAGTGCTGAAAAAAGATTGATTATTGAGGATAACATGTATGTGTGTAAATATTAGTCTTTCAAAGTTCATACCTGCCCTTAACATATATGTCCTTATTCTTTGAGTGATCTACCTGGGAATTAATCTGAAAATACCATAATTGAAATATAAATAATTTGTTTGTTGTTTCAATAAGTATTTTCCTATCAAATTAAGTCATTTCTTTGTCTCTTATCTGTTCTTGCCATTTTTTAATGATTGTCTGTATCATAAAAAAGTGACCTTGTCTGAAGTACGAAAGATGTGCCATATTTCACACATTTTTACATACGTAATCAAGAATTATTTGGAGATTTTCTCAAACTTTACAGTGGATAGTAAATATATCGTAAACCGGTATCTAAAATAACGCATCAGCTTATAAATGTAGGGCTAGTCATTTTACATCTAACATTGTATATAATGTGCACATCTAATTTACATTGATGTATATATATCATGCCTTTTTTTCTACAACAAATCATTAATATTTTATCATTCAAGTCTTTGAATGAGGATTATTTTTTATCAAATGATTTTAATAAAAAATAATTGTCAGCATTTTTTTGTCGGGTTATTATTTCCTTGTATGCAAAACTGATGACATGGATAAAAAATAACAAGTTATCCCCCTTTGCAGTGTTCAATCATGTTTTGTAATATTTTATACATCAAATGGGAATTGTTGGAAAACTGACTTGTATGGCTACAAATAATGTTGAAATGAGTTTTATTCAATTTTTGTCCACACAGGGTTTCCAAAGTTGAACGGCTTGGGAGTACTTCTGAACAAGATTGAAGAAAAAAACGTTCTGGTATCCAGGCCAGGCACAAAGTCTTTGTGGCTTAAAAAGTCCTGATCTTCAATTTTCATAGCCGAATCGTCTGAAATTATTTCTTTTGGCAGCAGATGATTTAAATGCCTAGAGTAACAATACGACATTTTGATATAACAATGGTTATGATAGACAGGGTTTGAACAAACTAGAACCAGATGTTCGAAAGAATGTGGTGTCGCTGAACATCACAAATTAAACAGTTAGGCAATTCTGAAAACATTATCATGGCTCTTTCGTTTCCGTTACATCATTCATTGGGTGTGTTTGTATCCGAAAAATTCATTGGCAATTTAACTTTAACAGTCAGCTGGGTTTTGATATTTAGTTATTTTTTAAATTTTAAGAGCTATGAAGTGGTGATAATGAAAGTTACAACTTTGACAAAGGACCTTTTCATATATATAGACTATACCAGTCTGGCGAATAAGATTTTTGAAATTGTCAATTTTCCATTTCGGGCCCCGCACTGCCTGCCCCTTGGGGTTGAGGTAGTATTCCCAATTTTACAATTTGATAACCTTTCCCTTAAGGATGATTTCTTCTCTTCAAGTTTGTTTTGTGCTATCATTTTTGACGATTATACCAAGGTTGTTTGGTGGAATACGTTTAATAGTACAGTAATCTTTTTTTATTGTAAAAGTGTGTACAATGTAGGTGTATTTATGATACGGATGCAAGGACTTCGAGGGTTGTGTATGAGATATGGGCCTTGAAGTCCTCTAGAGCTGTGCTTTTTGTACTGCTAATACCGGAAGGTCATTGCACTTTGTGATGATATGATGAAAAATTTAGAATTGGTATGCATCCTTGGTAGCAGAAATGTGTCTGTTGATGTCTTGTTTTGGGGTGTTGGTTTGCACATGTCACTGGTGTCAGATGCTACATGATGGATGGTGTGTGATTTTGTAGAAGATTTATAATAAGTTTGAATGAAAGCTAAGAAGTCAACAAATCTTGATGCAGAACGCACGACGCCAGAAGAAAAGTGATCAGACGAGGGCTAAGACGACAAACAATGTTACGCAGAATAAATTGTCGGTATAACATTCAGAATTGCTGACAGGAAGGTTTAGCGGATTGAAAAATGTTTGTATCTAACGCGGAACCATGAGATATCGATAGGTAATTGTATCTAAAGCGGAACCATGAGATATCGATAGATAATTGTATCTAAAGCGGAACCCTGGGATATCGAAAGATATTTGTATCTAAAGCGGAACCCTGGGATAACGAAAGATGATTGTATCTAAAGCGGAACCCTTGGAATTTAATGATGATTGCGATCGGAGGAAATGTGCAGGCGAGCAGGATTCTATTTTTCAACGACAAAAGCTTAGGATTTTAAGAGGCATTATTGTTCATATATTTATTTGCTTTACATACAGCTGTAAGGGACTCATTACCAGTAGGTTAAGTGTCTTTCGAAATGTGCCTAAAAGATGCATAGAAGGCGAGCATGGTTACTTCCAAAATTTTGACAATCAGAAAATGCACCCAAAAACTAGAGAAGTCTGTAAGTACACACAAAGAAGCTAAAATAGATGGAGTGTATCATTATTTAAATTATTGATGTTCAGTACAAGTGCAGTTGTATCTATATATAGACGGTTAACAACTCAGCGGTATCTATGGACGGAAAACAGACGGTACCACTGCAAGTTACACAACAGGACCGTTTTCGTTTATCGCGATCCAAACATTTGAACCGATGGGACCAGAGCTGTTCATTTATATATAAATGAAATAAGGTCTGACCTAGTAATCTGATGCTGCTTTCAAATGAGCCTTGACAAAGCTTTGCAAGGCCTGAATTAACATGTAAAGGTCCGCCAGGATTTATACTCGAAAATGCGAGAGGTTTTGTCGGTATACACAAACCGGCGTTATGTGTATATAGCCGTGTTACAGTACAGCTGTATCTAGATTCGAGTCATATAACTTGTTCACCCTTGCCAGTCTAATGTCACCAGACAGAATACTATGCTGGGTGCATTGGGTATGGTTATTTCAGTGAGGTAGCACTCTGAAGTCGACATCAGATCTGTGCTATCACTAGGGGCAAATACACCATCATACTGCCTCCAACACAAACACACCCATGCAAGTATACACACGGATGCACATCCTTATATGATCTCAGCTTTTAATAGGATAACAAATTAAAACCGAAACAAAATCAAATACAGCAATATTTAGACAATTATCTGACTGCCTGTACAAAGCAGATGTATCTATAGACAAGAAACAACGCTGAACTTTGGATGGATCATTTTAGCTTAGTTGCATGAAGGTTAATTTCGAACTTCTGATATTTCCTACCCTGTAAATCTTTAGACCTAAAAAAAAGACGAACACTGTTGATAACGAAGCTTCATAACGCCATCATAGGGAAAACAAGAGGCCCAGAGAGCCTGTATTGCTCACCTGAATATTTAAGCAGTCATGGCAAAATATTCTCATTGAATATTATATTGCACTACAAATGTTTCCCTCACAAACTTTGTCTGCTCCATCTGTTGAAACTACCAGCCAAATATTATTATAAGATTCTATGCTTTTTGGTTCTTCTTCAGAAGTTACTTGACATATTTTCCCCTGAGACCTTGTAAGTAGGTCAATGTCATTTTCCTTCTCATACCTTGTTTGCTCTATCCCAAAAGGCTACCAGCCAAATCTTATGAATCCATTCCTTTTGGTTATTTAGAACAGATCCTTTAAAATGTTGTTGACCACAGTGACCTTTAAGGTAAGTTGAGGTCATTTTAATTCGTAAACTTTGGTGAACTCTATCCAAGGAAGCCACCAACCAAATCCATTTTATGCCTTCGATTATTCATAAGAAGTCGTTTGATGTTTTCGACATATTTGAGACCTGTGACCTTGAAAGAAGGTCACCGTCAAGGTCATTTTCATTCTCAAACTTTGTCGAGCTCAATCCCATGAAGCCACCAGCCAAATATGAAGATTCTATACCTTTTAGTTCTTTAGAAGAAGTCGTTTGAAGTGTTTGACACATTTGACCCCTGTGACCTTGAAAGTAGGTCAAGGTCATTTTCATTCTTAACTTTGTCGGGCTCTATCTCATGAAGCCAACAGTCAAATATGAAGATTCTATACCTTTTAGTTCTTCAGAAGAAGTCGTTGAAAGATTTTGACATATTTGACGGCTGTGACCTTGAAAAGTAGGTCAAAGTCATTTTCATTCTCAAACTTTGTCGGGGTCCATCCAAGGAAGGCACCAGCCACAAGATTCTATACTTTTTAATTCTACAGAAGAAGTCGTTTGAAGGTTTTAGGGCAAGTGAGCTTATGTCCTGGTGCGGCGTCCGTCGTTCGTCGTCCGTCCGTCGTCGTCCGTCAACTTTTCCTTTAAACAACTTCTTCTGAAGAACGGACAGGCCTAGAGTCATTATATTTGGCTGAAAGCTTTGTTGTTGGGGCCCGACAAAGTTTGAGAATTAAAATGACATTGACGTACTTTCAAGGTCACAGCCTTCAAATATGTCAAACACTTCAAACGACTTCTTTTGAAGAAATGAAAGCTATAGAATCTTTATATTTGGCTGGTGGCTTCCTGGGATAGAGCCCAACAAAGTTTGAAAACGAAAATGACCTTGACCTTCTTTCAAGGTCACAAGAGTCAGATATGTCTAATGCTTAAAACCACTTTTGAAGAACTGAAGGTTATAGAACCTACATTTTTAGCTGGTAGCTTCCTGGAAAAGACCCCAACAAAGTTGGGAATGAAAATGACCTTGACCTACTTTTAAGGTCACATGAGGCAGATATGTGAAATACTTCAAACGACTTCTTCTGAAGAACTGGAGGGTATAGAACCTTAATATTTAGTTGGTTATTTCCTGGAAAAGAGCCCAAAAAGGTTTGCGAATGAAAATGACCTTGACCTACTTTCAAGATCACAGGAGTCAGATATGTCTATTGCTTAGAGCAACTTCTTCTGAAGAACTCGAAGGTATAAAACCTTAATATTTGGCTGGTTATTTCCTGGGAAAAGTTTGCGAATGAAATTGACCTCGACTTAANCCCATGAAGCCACCAGCCAAATATGAAGATTCTATACCTTTTAGTTCTTTAGAAGAAGTCGTTTGAAGTGTTTGACACATTTGACCCCTGTGACCTTGAAAGTAGGTCAAGGTCATTTTCATTCTTAACTTTGTCGGGCTCTATCTCATGAAGCCAACAGTCAAATATGAAGATTCTATACCTTTTAGTTCTTCAGAAGAAGTCGTTGAAAGATTTTGACATATTTGACGGCTGTGACCTTGAAAAGTAGGTCAAAGTCATTTTCATTCTCAAACTTTGTCGGGGTCCATCCAAGGAAGGCACCAGCCACAAGATTCTATACTTTTTAATTCTACAGAAGAAGTCGTTTGAAGGTTTTAGGGCAAGTGAGCTTATGTCCTGGTGCGGCGTCCGTCGTTCGTCGTCCGTCCGTCGTCGTCCGTCAACTTTTCCTTTAAACAACTTCTTCTGAAGAACGGACAGGCCTAGAGTCATTATATTTGGCTGAAAGCTTTGTTGTTGGGGCCCGACAAAGTTTGAGAATTAAAATGACATTGACGTACTTTCAAGGTCACAGCCTTCAAATATGTCAAACACTTCAAACGACTTCTTTTGAAGAAATGAAAGCTATAGAATCTTTATATTTGGCTGGTGGCTTCCTGGGATAGAGCCCAACAAAGTTTGAAAACGAAAATGACCTTGACCTTCTTTCAAGGTCACAAGAGTCAGATATGTCTAATGCTTAAAACCACTTTTGAAGAACTGAAGGTTATAGAACCTACATTTTTAGCTGGTAGCTTCCTGGAAAAGACCCCAACAAAGTTGGGAATGAAAATGACCTTGACCTACTTTTAAGGTCACATGAGGCAGATATGTGAAATACTTCAAACGACTTCTTCTGAGGAACTGGAGGGTATAGAACCTTAATATTTAGTTGGTTATTTCCTGGAAAAGAGCCCAACAAGGTTTGCGAATGAAAATGACCTTGACCTACTTTCAAGGTCACAGGAGTCAGATATGTCTATTGCTTAGAGTAACTTCTTCTGAAGAACTGGAAGGTATAAAACCTTAATATTTGGCTGGTTATTTCCAGGGAAAAGTTTGCGAATGAAATTGACCTTGACTTAATTTCATGGTCACAGCGTTCAAATATGTCAAACGGTTCAAACTACTTCTTCTCAAGAATTAAAAGGCATAAAATTATAATATTTGGCTGGTAGTTTCAACAGATGGAGCCAACAAAGTTTGTGAGGGAAATAATTTTAGGGCAATATGATATTTAATGAGAATATTTTGCTATAACTGCTTAAATATTCAGGTGAGCGAATCAGGCCCTCTTGGGCCTCTTGTTGACATATTTGACCCCTGTGACCTTGAAAGTAGGTCAATGTAATTTTCAAACTTTGTCAGGCTCCTACCAACGAAGCTTTCAGCCAAATATCATGACTCGAGGCCCGTCCGTTTTTCAGAAGAAGTTGTTTAAAGGAAAAGTTGACGGACGACACCGGACGACGGACCATGACATAAGCTCACTTGCCCTTCGGTCAGGTGAGCTAATAAAAACATAAGATCGTCATAACGGAAAAAATATATTACTTCAGCAACAAAAATAAGTAACTGGGTCCATAATAGGTACAGCTCTTGCAATGTGGATGAAATTTTGTAAATACTTCAATGAATGTGGAGATAAAGCATATATGAAAACTCCACAGAAATACATACTATCTTAAATATGATCAGCACATTCCTCATTGTCACATATTTTTACAATATAATTAACATAACATAGCACTTCCACGCCATGCGATCGAAGCGGAGAGGCCCTACTTCCTCCCTCCCCCCCTCCGTTATGATTATCACGTGGTCATAGTGACTAAAAACCCTTGTATCTAGTGTCCGTAATCGAAAAGTAGGTTTCCAGCACGTGATATAGACTATACTGGTCCTCATGATAGTAAAATGGTATACGTAGTACTCTGAAACCAGGAATTTTTGTCCTGCTTAATAACCTAACAAGCGTCCTGTTTGAAAGTTATTATCGATAAGCAGACGATTCAAGACTCACTGTCTGCCACCATCCCAACGATATGAAGAATTACAAGTTAGTATCCGGACCCCGTCCTATATCCTGGTGTAGATCGGTGTGAGGGGGGTGAAGGTTGGTAAACTTTTCCTGGCCACTGTGATGTTGCCCCTGTGACGGTCTTCGCTGAACTGTATAATAGTCAACATTGTTTCAATGGCTTCCCGCCTCTTTACCACACGTTTGCACTGCGCATGTCTGCACGTGGGGATGTGCGCCTTCAGTCCCTGTGCATACAGATATATCTTCCTACATTTCGGATATCCCGGACATGACATCATACTGGGCATCTTTCTTCTCCAACAAGCTCCTACAACAGGTAAACGGGAACAATGATAGTATTAAAAATACCATTGACCTTTAAACTTTCAGAATGACTTAAACAAAAATCATGATATCGAGGTCACAAAACACGTTAACATCTTTGTTCTTTGGCCCCGCCATCTTTTCGTGGATGTAGTTGGCTTGCTGTAAGACTAATAGGGCCCGAGGATCGTAGGTAATTTGGATACGTAGAGTTACGTAATAAATTGGGATACGTAGACACTGTAGTGTAGCCTGTACGTTGAAAAACGTTGGGACTGTTTGAAAGATGGCGGTTGCCAAAACAAGTAGAAGGTGAGTCCTCAGAACTTGTTAGATTTTTCTACTTGAAAACTTTTTAGCGATCAACGGATGCACTGAAGCAAAAGATAATAGATCAAGAGTGTTATAAAATGCTAAAATTCCACTCCAGAAAAGTATCTTAGTGCAGTGTTTGTAAAGTGACGGGAGCCGGCAATCGGGACGTTCAGTCACCGACGAGTTTGAATTTACTAAAAAAAGCGGGTTCAAAAATTAATTCTGAGTTTTTATGGACCCATGATATAGGTTAAGAAGCCTTTAAAGAATAATAACAATCTGAACTTGTTGCAAAAATGTCATAGAAACAAGTAGAAATATGCATTTTAAAGAGGTGACCTATATTTATATTTGTGCTTGTTTGGACACTCCGTGACTGGATGCAAAGATGTAAAATTGTACGATGGAGACTGCATATTCGCACATAGCGATTGAGTGGTTGGTAATTCCATACTTAAATGGTTTTTTTTGTGTTTAGAATTGTAGATACAAAGAGACAAAGTTTACTAATAGAGCTGCACTACTCTTACGAATGTAGCTTTGGGGATGAAAATCCGCAGAATATCAATGACAATGTTCATGCTCAATCATGGAGAAAAAAACCCATTGAAAATTCGAAGTATAAAACCTGATCCTTCTTCATTCGCCTCATTAGTCTTTGATGAAAGTGCTTCATATGTTCTTAATATTGACCCAACGCCAGCTGTACTGTCAAAGGTATCGCTTAAGGACATGTCAGCAAAGCTTGTTTCCAATTCCTCATCCTGATTGTGCGGTGACAACACAGCTTGCTTTGAGTCAATATTAAGAGCACTTAATCGATTATTTTGGGGAATGATATTACAATTATGCGTCGATTACCTATTTTTTGCTTAAGAAGGATCAAGTTTTGTACTTCGAATTTTCAATAAGGTTTTTTCCATGAATAAGCATGAACGGTCAATGATATTCTGCAGATATCATCCCCAAGACTTCATTCGTAACAGTAATGCAGCTCCAGTAGTAAACTTTGTTTTTTTGTATCTGCAATTATAAAGACAAACAAACATGTAAGTGATGGAAGTCCCAACCGCTCAATCGCTATGTGCGAATATGCAGTCCCCATCGTACAATTTTACAACTTTGCATCCAATATCACTAGCGTACACAGTCGTAAGCTACGGAGTGTCCAAACCACACAAATATAAATCTAGGTCAACTCTTAAAAATGCATATTTCTACTTGTTTATCGGATTTGTTTGCAACCAGGTTGGATTATGATTAATCTTTAAATGCTTCTTAACCTATATCTTGGGTCCATAAAAACTCAGAGTAAATTCAAACTTGTCGTCGACTGAACGTCCCGATAGCCAGCTACCGTCACCTTACAACCACTGTACTTTAATATAGATGCTTTTCTGGAGTGGAGTTTTAGTATTCTATAACACTCTTATCTAATATCTTTTGCTTCAGTGCACCCGTTGATCGCTAACAAGTTTTCAAGTAGAAAAATCGAACATGTTCTGAGGACTCACCTTCTACTTGTTTTGGCAGCCGCCATCTTTCAAACAGTCCCAACTTTTTTCAACGTACATGCTACACTACAGCGGTAGAGTAACGTAATAAATTGGGATATATTGCATATAAAGTAAATTGGAATACGCAGAAGTTCGTAGGGTATCCAATTGGAATACGTATCTAGTATATATATCGGAGTAATTGTACGATTGTACCATGTAATTGCGATATATGACACTATAATAAACAAAATTTGACTTGACTTGTAAACTAGAATACGTAAAGTATCGTAGTTAATTGGGATAGTTTCTAGAGGTACAGTAAGTTTCATGGAAAATTAGAAAACGTAAAGTAGTAATTAAGACAGATAACATACTGTTGTAAATATCGATGCGATATAATCGGAGCACGGATTCAGACACTATGCCGCATATAGGAAAGCATTATCCCGAACCAGTTATTGTTGCGACAAACAGAACAGTATACCACTTAGTACTTGATATTAGTTTTGTTGAATATCAATGAGAATATGTCCGACAACATTGCTACTGTTATATTACGATAAGGACACGTAAAAAGTTAAAGCACATACAATACAAATTATAAAAAAAACTTACCATGTTGGGTGAGTTAATAAATTAATGACTATATCCTAATAAAGCCCTGTTAATTACTGCTGTCTAGTGGCTACCGCAGTAGTACTTGGCATTATGGCCGATTAATGGCGACTAAATTATATCTTTGTTGTCAGGCTGTCGTTACCCGCATTATACCATAACGCGACATCAATTAAATATTTGGTAATTTTATATGATCATTCTAATTGATTTTAGTGATATCAAACTGTATAAAGTCAGATAAGAACTCACCCTTTGTGCTAGTCGAGGTAGGTCCTGACCCAGAGGCGTACTTTTCCAATCTAATAAACTAACGTTAACACACAAGACCGCTGATATTTATATACGCTATTCATATATATAATATACACATACATGCATACGTGTATAGATTTTTCCGTATGTCAACATGATTGTATTGATTTTCCCCCCTAATTTTTATAATTAAAATATAATCCATTGAGTGTTACAAAGGTGTGATATCGATAAAGGCTGGTTGTGAATGGTTGTTTAAAATACCGTGTTGTGCTGGTTGGTTAGTTTTAAATGCGTCTCTACAACGCGTTAAATATGGGCGGGTACAAAGTGTCGACTGGAGTCGTAACAAATTCACAGTCACATCTGATTAGGAGCAAATGTGTACACTGACCAAACGACTTGGAAACAGTAAGGCCCCACAAAACAAATATTAAACATACATAAATATATGTGTTTCAGTATATTGACAGAGAAGTAATAACGACAGTGCAGACAAAGATATTTGTCAAATGTTCAGGGCGATCCGCCCCTTTATGAAGACAGGAAGATGAAAATATATATCAGTTTAATGTTTGTGCAATTTTTCAGTATATTGATATACGCATTCCTCATATTTCTACTACTGAATTACCTCTTTTCATCCCATTTCTTCCTCCCTGTTACAACCAGGAGCAGTAATGAAAGTAAACTACTTTTTAAACCGATATTGTGAAATGGTGACAAATCATACAGATCGTCTCACCGCTAACTAGAATGCCGTTAGTTTTAGGTTTAATTCCGTCAAGTGGTGACCCTCAAAAAAACCCTGAGGTGGTCAGCAAGCAATCCTAAGGGAGTCTCTACCATAGAAAAAGAACTTAATTTTGCGTTTTTGCTATGTTTCAATAAGCTTGAGCTCGATGCAACAGATGTGTTACTAGCCCCCATGGAAGGTCAGTACCAGACCATGCAATTACTACTAGCGACCACCATTCGTTGTTCGACTTTCATGCTCCAAGTTTATATCGGTAAACATAACTGTTTATCACAACTACTTGATATATCATAATATATTTAATACAGGTATGTATGTACGTATGTACTCGCTCACTGACCAGGTTAACTCAATATTCTATGTAAACAATGTGACCTGGTAAACTAATTAAACATTATATAGGGAAGCTTTATCTCTACCGAAATAATATTACAGTATGATCGATAATCGACTTCCGCTGTTTTTGGGTCCAATTTCCGTTTATATTAAAACCTGTCTTATTGGTCACCTGTCTATATCGACCGTTTTGTTATACTGGATCAGCGACCGGTCCATTTCTCCTGAAATCGGTCTAAAAGCGACAACTGTTTCTGCTAAAACTAATTCTGTTAAATTAACTTATAATATACAATATACGGTTGTTTATTATGCACGATAAGTTTAGATTTGTTAACAGGTTTATTCATCTTAACGATGATTGCTGGTATTTATCTGCAATTTTTATAACGAACAACGTTTTCTTCAGTGGAACCTCGTTAATCCGGCCTGGGACAAACCGAAAAGAATTCCTTTTCCGGATGTTCATATCTATTTTAGAGTGACATAGAAAACGAAACCGACTATTGTACAAATTTGTGTATAATCACAGTGTTTTGTACAATCTTCCGACAACTACATTTATTCAAACAAAACGGTCATTGCTGATGATTGCTGTCCGGAAACCAGTTTACGGACAAAACAATTTCTTTTGTAACATTAGTATTTTAATTCTATTTAATCAATTTATGTGTTTCTCCTTCGTATCGGGTAGGATATTATATTTAATAACAATCACATTGAGGTGGGTAGAATTAATTACATGTGTCATAACTCGTAAATATTCACTTCAAATGGACAAATTAAGTCATTGTTAAATAAAACTAGCATTTGTATCCATTGGCCTTATTCTCAAATCGACACTTGCATATAAATTATATGTTATCGCTAGGTCTGATACACACGTATTGAAATGTATGATCCGTTATTGTAACTTATCTCGGGTTCTGTCAGACCAAGCAAGAACTAGTAGTCTAAACGCTTCTGTTTACCAGCCCAGCACGTAATCCACGGATTATCGTTTAGTTAGGTCAAGATAAACCCGAACGATGGTCTTATTGCCAATTTCAATACGTACTTATAAGGAAGCAAAATTTATACGCGTAAGTGATCTTATAAATATATTTAATTCGCATTTGATAACGACGAGGTTGATTAAACATCACCTGCTCGGGCCGATCGACAGAGGACGGCCAGACCCTGGTCGATTGATCAAAGTTTAAGATATACCCCTGTCTCATACGGTACTAGCGTTAAAAGTCCCCCGTACCAATACACAGTTTGTATACAGGCTTACAAGTTTAAATTGAAACAGGCGATATTTTGTTGCAGATAAAGAAGCCAAGTTTAAACAAATAATATTGAAATACTGTGAACACATTAAATTTGTGTGGATAGTTGGAATCTGATTTTCTGTCATGTGTTCCCACGGAATTACACAAACAAGTACATCTTAATGACATTGATTTCCCGGAGGATTAAAAGTCAACTGATATTTCCACAAGATAATATAAAATAACAGCATTATTTCTGCTAAATGGTATTTAACATGAACAAATATCTTCGTAGTTCACACGAAAACCTCTTATGCAGTTTACACGAAAACCTCTATGTAGTTTACACGAAAACCTATGCAATTTACACGAAAACCTCTATGTGTGTTCAATTTATTTTCCTCTGAGTATTGTTTTCACTTGTGAGCAACTCAATAACATCGTACCCCAGCTCCAAACACCATTCATACTCCTCGGTGATTTTAATGGTCATAATAGCCTGTGGGGCTCTCCGAACACAGACAAGAGAGGAAGACGTATTGAGGATTTTATAGATAAAAACAACTTGTGCCTTTTTAACAACAATACCCCTACCTATTTACACCATGCTACAGGCTCTCGTACCCACATTGATCTGCCATTATGCCATCCTTTAATTCTACTTGATTATGAGTGGAAGGTGAATAATGTTCTTTGTGGGAGTGACCACTTCTCAATTGTTCTTAAGAATATTGGGTCTCCTCTTGATGATCTTCTACCTCTATGGAATATGCACAAAGCAGATTGGGCCCAATTCCAACACATGTGCAACGAGAAGCTTACCACAGAAAAAAATACTAACCTCGACGACCCAATCAAAACTTTTACCGAAACACTGACTTCTATTACCAAAAAGACAATTCCAAAATACGCTCCAAAACCTACGAAGTTCCTTTTATCAGATGAATCTTTTAAATCACGCAGTAATCGGGCAGCTGCTCCAAGACGCTACTTGAATTGCCCAACTGCTTCAAACTACAGTGATTTTAAAATTTGGCGGGCAAAGGCTCGGTGATCAATTAAAATTGACAAGAGAAACAGTTGGAGAAAATATGTATCCAAGGTATCATCAAACACGTCCTCCAAAAGAGTATGGGATATGATTCGGAAAATAATTCGGGAAAAAGAAAAAGTGAACATCCTCTCACCTCATTAATACAAACAACATGTTTTCGTCTAAGTCTGAAATTGTGATGCATTTGTCATTCAAGAATAAAAGGAAGAAAAGAAACGGCTAAATTTCAAATCATCGAACAAAGAATGTTACAATAAACCATTTACCCTACCAGAACTTGTTGATTCGCTTGGAAAATCATATTCCTATGCTATCCAGATGATATTCCATATCAATTTCTCAAACACCTACCGGACTCGTCACTAAGATGCTTTCTTTACATATTCAACCAAGTTTACGCTTCCGGAAAGATTCCCGATTCGTGGAAGAACTCCACAATTATACCTATCCCAAAACCGGAAACGGATGCCACTGACACAAACAACTATCGTCCTATTTCTCTGACTAGTTGTGTATGTAAAACTTTAGAACGAATGATAAACACAAGACTAGTTTGGTTTCTTGAGGCCAACGAGATAATATCCCCTCTTCAAAGTGGTTTTAGAAACAGAATAGGGACAAATGGCCATCTCATCAGACTCGAGACATTCATTCAAGAGGCTTTCGCCAAGAAGGAACACTTTGTTGCCGTGTTCTTTGATCTTGAGAAGGCCTATGATACGACATGGCAGTATGGCATCATGAACGATCTTCACGACCTTGGCGTACGTGCAAACCTCTCCAATTTTATATCTAATTACCTATCAGATAGACACTTCAAAGTCCGTGTTGGTTCAACTTTTTCTGAAACGTCTAACCAGGAACTGGGAGTCACACAGGGTGGAATCCTACCAGTCACCTTGTTTGGTCTTAAAATCAATGATATAGTCAAATGTCTTGGTCAGTCAACAGAAGGGTCGTTATTCGTGGATGGCTTCTTGATATGTTACAGATCTAAGAACATGAACACGATAGAACGAAAACTTCAACAGAATTTAAACAAACTACAAAATTGGGCAGACGAAAACGGCTTCAAATTCTCTAAATCCAAAACTGTGTGCATGCATTTCTGTCAAAAACGAAAAGCACACTATGACCCAAATCCTACACTCGATGGCACTAGAATTCCTGTTGTTGAACAGACTAAATTTATCAGATTTGTTTTGATTCGAAACTCTTTCATACCACATACATGTATAAAGTATCTGAATAATAAGTGTTCCAATGAGTTAAACATTATACGAGTCCTTTCTCATACTGATTGGGGAGCGGACCGTGAAATGCTTTTGCGCCTATACATATCACTTATTCGAACAAAACTTCTGGATTATGGTTCTATGGTATACGGGTCGGCGCGCAGTTCTTACCTGCAGATGCTAGACCCAATCCATAACCAAGGGCTAGAGCTTTTCGAACAACACCTGTACGTGGAAGCGAACCATCCCTTTATGACAGAAGGAAAAAACTTGCATTACAGTTTGCATCTAAATTAAAATCAAACCCTAAAAATCCTGTTTTTTACCAAGTATTCAACCCAAAATACCAAAACATATTTACGCAAAACCCAAAACTTCTGCCAACATTTGGTATCCGAATTTCAAATTTCCTGCAAGAACTCAACATAAAGTTGACCGTCATAGCTGAATTTAACATATCTGATGTTCCTCCATGGACCATACAAACACCTGATTTTCACTTCACATTACACGAGCGAGGGAAATCCAGTGTGATACCCGAAGAACACAAATCCTTCTTTCGGGAATGAATTTCGGATTTCCCTTCTCATACACAACTTTACACCGATGGTTCCAAAGAAGGTGTGAAAGTGGCAGCAGCCTGCTGTACTGCTAATTCTTGCACTTCAGTTCGACTACCAGACGGTGCCTCCATCTTTTCTGCCGAAGCATGAGCCATTGGTTTGGCCCTCGACCATATCGATGAACACCGCATTAAAAAGGCAATCATTTGTTCAGACTCTCTATCTGTCCTACAGAGTTTACAGTTACGAGATCCTAAAAACACACTCGTACAAAACCTTGCTTTTCGAATATCTCGTATCTTAAAAAAATCTAAAATAACTTTATTTGGATTCCGAGCCATGTCGGAATTAAAGTCAACGAATTTGTTGACAGGGAAGCATAAAATGCGTTAAATCTCGAACAAACAAATATCAAACTACCATATACATATTATAAACCGGCAACACACTTTTTGAAGTACAACCGAAACTTAAATCATCTGTTCCCAGTCGGAAAGATCGTAGAGAGGAAGTTGTTCTCTCTCGGCTACGTACTGGGCACACATATCCTACTCATTCGTACCAGATCCACCTTCATACCACTACATTTACAGTGGAACATATTTTGATATAATGTTCCGATTTCAAAAACATTCGTGATAACTACTTTCGAGTCCCGGATATGAAAACTCTTTTCAGTTCCGTGGACTCGAAGGCATTATTTAACTATTTGAAAAACATGGGTCTATTCTATAGACTCTGATGTCTTTTAACCCACCTTACCCCCTTTGACGTTATATATATCACATAGTCCATATCATCTATTCGTTATCTCTTGTTATTCTAACCCCCTTTTTATTTTAATTATCTACACATACAATGCGAATACTTTTAAAAATGAACATTTTTTTCTGATTTTATCTTCGCCACTCACATGTTTGTTTAAAAAAAAAATCAACATGGCCCTCAATGACCAAAGCAGTCGATGGGCCGTTAAACACAAACAAAAGTCGTTTTGAATAATACTTACTCCCACTTAGGTTTCATTGAAGCAGGTGTCTCTCAGGGTTCGATTCTTGGACCTCTTTTTTTTTTTATCTATTTTAATGATATTGCTTGTTAATGATATATGTTTATGAGTCAACCGCTCGTCTTTTTGCAGACGATACTTCCTTGTTATAATCATCCTCTTCGTGTCTAGAAATCCAAACGGTTCTGAATAGAGATCTCGAGTCTCTTAATGCATAGGTCCCAAACTTGGTTAGTAATATTCAATCCAGAAAAAAACTTAGGTAATTTTTGTTTCAAACTCGGTTGAAATTAATGAAGATTTAGATTTAGAATTTAATGGCGAATGTTTAAATTTTACTGATCATCATAAACATTCAGGTGTTATTTTTAATTCAATGGCAAAATGGGGGGATCATATTCGTGCAATATATACTGCAGTTATGAAAAAAAGTCATCGTCTTACGTAGACTCAAATACTTATTGAATCGAGATAATCTTTTAAAGATTTATAAATCCTTTATTTTACCAGTTTTAGAAAATGCTTGTGAATTGTGGGATGGTCGTACAACTTATGAAACAGAAATGTTAGAGAAAGCCCAAAGAGAAGCTATTCGTAGATTTACTTTTTGAATCTGGTCTAGAAACTCTTTCGAATCGAAGAAAACGCAGGAAACTCCAACTTTTGTATAAGATGCACAATAAATTAACTCCGGACTATTTAAATGATCTATTGCCGTCTACCATTGCAGAAAATAACCGTTACACCCTTAGAAACAATAAAGATTATAGAATTCTTCCTTTCAGGCTTTCTCTAACAAATTCATCTTTTATACCTTCAACTCTTCGCATTTGGAATTCATTTGACCTTTCAGTACGATCATTGACTTCTTTTAAAAACTTGTTAACTTCAAACGTACTATCTCCTCCGCCAATCTACTTTGATTTCGGTGAACGTAAATTAAATATTTTGCATACAAAACTTAGATATCAGTGTAGTCCACTGAAATAAGATCTTTATAGGGTACATCTTCTTGATAGGCCAGTTTGTAATTGTGGCCATCCCTGTGAAAATGCCTTTCACTTTTTTGTGAGTGCTTACTTTTTAACGACGAAAGACGCATCCTGTTCCAAAATTTGAATGCCTTGCATGTTGATTTTGATTTAGAATTACTTTTGTTTAGTAATACTCAACTTTCGGTAGAATTAAGTACAAAAGTTTTTAGACAAGTGCATCATTACATCAAATCCAGCGATAGGTTTTGATAATTATAATCATCATTCCTTATTTTTATTTGTAAGTTGTTATATATGTTTATGAAATTGCATTTCATTATTTTGCCTGATCTCTTTGTTACATTGATCTTGTTCATTATAAAATTACTATACTCGGCTGCATGTCATGAAATTTTGTATAATTTATTCAAAAGCGGATTCTTTTCACAGTTTACACGATTTCTTTTCTAGGTAACCCCCCAAATTCCCCCCCCCCCCTCCACACCCTTCCTCCTCCATCCTATCCTCCTCCCGTTCCCCCAAAACATATACATTGTATTAACCATATGTATCTAGGAGAGGACTTTATTTATAACATGTTGTCCAATCTATTTGTATGTACAATAAAATATGTTTAAACTTAAACACAAACAAACAAACAAATATGTAGTTAACACGAAAACCTTTGTAGTTTACACGGAAACTATGTAGATTCCACGAACACATCTATGTAGTTTACACGAAAATCTCTGTGTAGTTTATACGAACAAAATCTGGATTCCATACTCTCTCAATAACTCATAAACTTCTCAGTGTATTTCACGTGAAAACTACCTAGTAGTTCACACAAACTAAACCCACCTAGTTCATACGAAACCCCTGAGAATCTGGAAGTGATTTAGGGTCCGGTGTTTAGTTATGAACACCCATCGGAAAGATAAGGAAACCAAAGACAATGCTATACAGAAAAATCATATTATTGCCCAAGATAACTCCAATTAAAGTACTGGATAGAGAGAGAAACATTTGTTCAAGTGTCGCATAAAGGAAGCAGTATGGATACGCCCCAGCGGACCTGCTCTGAATCGAGACGAGGGGGCTCGTAGACGCACTGGCAATTCGTATGATGAAAGTGACAGAGTACATTACTTTAAAACCAACATGTACTTGACATTCTTTAAACTACACAAGGCAGATACGAAAAGGAAACGGTCAATCTGGAGAGTACCAGCGACACTTGATCAATAAAGTCCTACAAAGACCAATGTAGACAGGATGCAATGAAGGCTTTACACACTCTAATGTTAAATTGATTGCTTTACACACACCAATGTCACATGATCAAATTGTAGTCTAATACATGCCAATGTCAAAATATCAAATGATAAGTCAAACAGGCTAATGTCATATGATCAAATTGAAGTCTAATATACGCCAATGTCACATGATCAAATTGTAGTCCAATACATGCCAATGTCACATGATCAAATTGTAGTCTTACACACGCCAATGTCACAAGATCAAATTGTAGTCTTACACACGCCAATGTTACAAGATCAAATGATAGTCAAACACGCCAATGTCATGTGATCAAATTAAAGTATTATACACGCCAATGTCACATGATCAAGTTTAAGTCTTATACACGTCGATGTCACAAGATCAAATTGTAGTCTTGCACACGCCAATGTCACAAGGTCAAATTGTTGTCTTAAACACGCCAATGTCATGTGATCAAATTAAAGTATTATACACGCCAATGTCACATGATCAAGTTTAAGTCTTATACACGTCGATGTCACAAGATCAAATTGTAGTCTTGCACACGCCAATGTCACAAGGTCAAATTGTTGTCTTAAACACGCCAATGTCATGTGATCAAATTAAAGTATTATACACGCCAATGTCACATGATCAAGTTTAAGTCTTATACACGTCGATGTCACAAGATCAAATTGTAGTCTTGCACACGCCAATGTCACAAGGTCAAATTGTTGTCTTACACACGCCAATGTCACAAGATCAAATGTTAGTCAAACACGCCAATGTCACATGATCAAATTAAAGAATTATACATGCCAATGTCACATGTTCAAATTAAAGAATCATACACGCCAATGTCACGTGATCAAATTCAAGTATTATACACGTCAATGTCACATGATCAAATTGAAGTCCAATATACGCCAATGTCACATGATCAAATTGAAATCTTACACACGCCAATGTCACATGATCAAATAGTAGTCTTACACATGCCCAAATTGTAGTCTTACCCATGCCAGGTTTATATTGTAGTTGAAATGAATAGCCATTCAACTGATATGTCCATTGAAACTGTTACAATTTAATCTTTTTCATTTACCGGCAAGCTTATTGTAATATAGCAGAATGATTGTAACTGCAGAACTTCCAGGAAGTTGTTTATGGGATGAATGCCATGAAGAATGCAAAGTATACAGAGTTAAACTGCCTTTAAAATTGAAAATCTCAGATGATAAACATATATTTGACAGCATGCCAATGTGAATGTTATAATCAGTTAAAGTAATGTTCACATGATCAAAGAAAACAAAATCTGTTTTGTATGTATTCTGTTGGATTTAATGTATTTGGAGACTTAACATTTTGTAAACTGTATACAACATACACACCCACAGTAGCATCGACTCCTGGATATGACAGAAAAGTGTTACATAATGTGCATTACTTTACCTGCACTGTAATGATGTACAGTGGAGAATTAATTTACTCTGCATAGAATACTTTTGTCAGCATAAACTTTGTTGCCATATTCTACTGGCAATAGACCCTCAGTTGTTGTGCCTCAAGGTAGTGAAAGCGGTATGGGCACTATCACATATTTAACCTGAATACAAAGATATTTCGGGATGTATATCATAATCCTTGAAAATTTTGTAGTCTCTTTTATCCAGCAACATTAAAGCTCGAGAAAGGTCTCATCAACAGTCAAATATAGCAGCAGATGCTAACAAAATATTATTATCAGATAACAGTGGCAGATAAAGGTGAAATTCAAAGGCTTAAGGGAATGCCCACAGCCTGTCAGTTTCCTTTAAAACACATGTTTTTTGCACATTTTTCTCATTAGGTAACCTTGCAGGCTTCTTTTAAAACCCCACGGTCAATAATCTCTTTAATAGTACAGCATAATGAATGACTTCACAGGTGTTAAGTTTTCGCCAATATTCACATTCTGATTAAAATCAGCTTTATCATCAACACCAGTAAGTCTAACACAGGAGCTGAAAGAAAAGTCTGAGACACAAAGTAGCCTGGAAAATACTTTTGCAAAATAACATAAAAAACTGAGTTTAGTTGATCCAGTCTCATATAGCACTAAATGTACCGGTAATTGAAATGATTTTATGTTAACCACATAAGTAAGTCAAAGATGAGTCGCCAGGATTAAAGAATTGCATTAAAACATCTATTATTCCTCAATCAAATAAATATATAAACCATAAACAAGAACAAATGGAATAACCTCTATTAGATCACGTCCTCCTATAGAACATCGTATATAAACATCACACACGAGATTACACTCACATTCCATATAAAGGATCACGTGTCACAGAATTTATAGATGATCCCACACAGGATATTAACTATGCAATCTGCCTCACTTTATACTGTATACCAGGACATTTTCGCCTTTCGACCGTAAAATCCATTATTGCCCAATATTAAATTTGTCCATCACATTTGATTACTGTGTATGTTGTTTACAAATGTTCGCTATAATAATATGTTCACCTTCATTACAGAGGGAGAAAAGGTGAACATTTTTCGATATACAGTAATGCTTTTACCTGCATAAATAGCACAATTTATTCCCCACTGTTTTAACTTGTCCGCGGTTAGCTCCCTTTGTTTACCTCTATTGCAACCTTGCTTCACTGAAATGGGTGAGAGCATTATAAGTCCAACACATCAGCTTACACAGTAGCCAATATACTGGTAAAGATTCTATCACGTCTATCTAACAGATATTATAGTAAATGGGTTAAAATCTTCAGTGATTTCAAAACACTCTGTTCCAGCTTTTAAAATCTTATTCTTTGTGAGATAATCATGTTTTGGGGTTCCGATTCATTACTTGGACGGCGAGGTTGTCATGGGGTCACAACCACGTACTATATAGTCTGCTGGAGGCTGGTTGTAAATCTGATTGTATAGATAATCTCCAGAAAGTTCTGTGTCATTCTTAGCTAGTTCTGCTGCGGCTTCCACTTCTTTGCGTACCTCAGTATCTATTTTCTGTAAAAGCAAAATGATATACTTAATATAAACTTTATTTATTTTACAACAATTATGAAACAAGTTTTTACAACTTCTACTAATCACTCTTTTTGGCCCAGATGCAAGTACGGAGGGTCTTACTGTGAGAGGAAACCAGAGTACCCGGATAAAACCCACGTGGTCGGGCAGGTGACCCCATACCTTTTCACGTCCAATCAGGGAATCGAACCCTGGCCACTTTGGTGAGAGGCAAATGCGCTATCTGACCACCCTATACTCATAAAATTACTAGACATTTACAAGACATTTACAACATCAGCTTTACTGCTTTGGGTTTTCAAAACTCAGATTAATATCTGATAACACATTTCTCCTGGCACTGACAACCTGAAAAGTTGTAGGAGTGTCTTACTGAATCAAAATCTCACATGATTTATCAATGGTTATGTTTCTTAACTAACTTTCTGATAAAGTTTCCTTCCTTGTTTACCTTAAGTTCATCAGCAGTAGCCAGGTTGGATGATAGTAGCTTTTCCTTGAATGTGGTGATGGGGTCTTTCTTCTCGCGTACTTCTTTCACCTCCTCTCGACTACGGTAGCTGTGAAGGAGACAACATGTTATAATATCGGTACACTGTTCTGTCAACATGTAGTTGGAACCATAGGGTTATATCTGCCACTATGCTGTTCTGATCATATTACTACATGTATATCTGCAACCATGTAGAAAGGACTACGTTACTGTATTTGTGATTAAGTAGTTAGGACCATGTTAATACTATCTGCAACCATGTACATGTATATGAAAAGGAGTTAGGACCATGTTAATACCATCTGCAACCCTGTACATGTATATGAAAAGGAGTTAGGACCATGTTAATACCATCTGCAACCCTGTACATGTATATGAAAAGGAGTTAGGACCATGTTAATACCATCTGCAACCCTGTACATGTATATGAAAAGGAGTTAGCAGTGGCGGATCCAGAGGGGTTTTCTGGGCTTCAGGAAACCCCCCCCCCCTGAGAATTTTCTTTAAAAATCATGTATTTTCACCATTTTCCTCAATTTTTCCCCATGTGGAAACCCCCCCAGGAAATTTGGAAACCCCCCCAGATAGGTCTCTGGATCCGCCACTGGTTAGGACCATGTTAATACTATCTGCAACCCTGTACATGAATATGAAAAGGAGTTAGGACCATGTTAATACTATCTGCAGCCATGTACATGTATATGAAAAGGAGTTAGGACCATGTTAATACCATCTGCAACCCTGTACATGTATATGAAAAGGAGTTAGCAGTGGCGGATCCAGAGGGGTTTTCTGGGCTTCAGGAAACCCCCCCACCCCGAGAATTTTCTTTAAAAATCATGTATTTTCACCATTTTCCTCAATTTTTCCCCATGTGGAAACCCCCCCAGGAAATTTGGAAACCCCCCCAGATAGGTCTCTGGATCCGCCACTGGTTAGGACCATGTTAATACTATCTGCAACCCTGTACATGTATATGAAATGGAGTTAGGACCATGTTAATACTATCTGCAACCATGTGCATGTATATGAAAAGGAGTTAGGACCATGTTAATACTATCTGCAACGATGTACATGTATATGAAAAGGAGTTAGGACCATGCTAATACTATCTGCAACCATGTACATGTATATGACAAGGAGTTAGGACCATGTTAATATTATCTGCAACCATGTACATGTATATGAACAGGAGTTAGGACCATGTTAATACTATCTGACATCATGTAGCTATGACCATGTTACTATATCCCACATCATGGATTTACGACCATGCAACTTTTTTTTATCACCATATAGCTATTATAGGTTAAAACATTTGAATATCTCTCCCTTCATGTCATCACGACAGTTTTGAAGCCTCACCCTCCCACCCTCACCTTCTTTTGAAAAATTCCTGGATCCACCTGATTCATGTCAACAACTTAACCATAGAACTGGGTTTCTCTCTAAATTATAATATAACATAATTAGATCAAAATATGTGTTGGTAAAATATATTTATGATCTGTTTACAAATACTGTAGATCAATTTTCTATGGGTACCTCCAGACTTCCATTAAAACAGGAGAAACAGAACCCAAGCACTGATTTCAACAGCAATTATTTCAAGCAAAAGTTGCTAAGATTAACAAATGAACAAGTCCTGACTCCGTGCCCCCAACTTGCGTTGTCCTCGAACCTACCTTGTGCCTGGGTCGCTCATACTGTGACCACTGTATCTGTATGTGGCTACTTCCAGTAGGATAGGGCCGTTCTTCAATACGTAGTCCTTACAGAACTTCATTGCCTCACGAACAGCAAGCACATCCATACCGTCGCACTGAATGTCACAAAAACATTACTTTCAAATGTTGTTTTTTAACAAACTAAAATCAATAAATCTAGTATGTATTAACATTTAATACCTGAACTACAGTCATTTTGAAATGCAAACAGACTTCTGAAAATCACTGTAGCAAAATCTGTATTTCTATGTAGGATAATATAATGAAAAATGACTGTATGCAAACTTACAAAATACTGACTGCTGTCGTTTTAATATTACCTGCCTTTGAGATTAAACTCACAGGAAAGGTTGGAGGAGTTATCTCCCATGACTCAACTTCAAACAGAAAAATACCAATTCTACTGTAGTTGTCTCCCTTGAGATTAATTACAGCGAAGTTCAGGATAGAAGAGTTATCATTCATAGTCAACCACATGAGAAATCGGTTAAAATATTGTCCACTTGAAAGGTATGGTTTCTATAGAAATCGTTATGGAATACATTAATCCTTAGAATACTCTGACAGGCTCTTCTGTAATACTTTGTCCTTTCCCATCCAATTTTCACACCCACCTTTATGCCCGGTACGTAGTCGCCGCGGGTGTAGTAATCGATGCTGGCCGAGGCTCGTTCAGCACTGGTGCCCATGCCATAGCCATTGTTCTCACACACAAACACACATGGCAGGTTCCACAGTTTGGCCATGTTGAATGTTTCAAAGAGCTGTCCTTGATTGGCTGCTCCGTCTCCATACAGAGTCACACATATGTTCTTCTCTTTTCGGTACTTCATTGCAAAGGCAATTCCCGCACCAAGTGGAACCTAAATATACAAAAATTATGGAATGCCAGTCGAGTATCTTCTGGGATGGATTTACAAATACAATTGACCAAAGGATAGAATTGTGAATGCTGCAATATCTGACGGTTGGCAATGACAAATATCTACAATAAAGGCTAAAGTATGATTTTATTTATTACAGATCAGACGCATCACTTGGTACAACATCACCATCATACATACAAAATTTCTTCAGATTTTTTACCCAGACATAAACTACAAACATACACAAAATTAATTGACTGTTTCACCAGAGAATTCCTGTTTTATGATTGATTTCTCCCAAGAAATCACATCAATAACAAAAGAGAACTGTCCGAACCCCTCACAGATTTTATTTCAAAATAATGTGATACCTGTAAGTACTTTTTGAAAATTTAAAGATGTTGTACACATGATGTAATTTGGCATATATTTCAGTACTGTTTCATTTATTTTATTACCAGTAAATCCTTGTTGTAATATACTGCACCCATGTGTTCATAGACATTTTGGCACTATAGAGAGGTTTGACTATAAATTGAAGGAAGCTTATAAGGGAGTTCTTAATAAAAAGAGAAAAAGGGACCTTGAAATATGTTGGCAATAAATGACAAAGCAAATGCAACGAGTGGCGTTATAACGAGTTTTAATGTATGCAAATTTATACCTGTTAACCATTATCTGAAGAAGAGAATGAGATATTTTTTCTTGTTTTATGATGGACATTTTTACCATATTTAAGCCAAAGATCTGTTTTTTTGAACAAAATATGTCTGTTTTATTTATATGCATATTTGTTGGGACTTATTTAACCTTTAACCCAGAGGTGAAGGTCACAGTGACATTAAGTACACCCTCAGTGAGTGACATAGGTTTACTTCCAAGTTTTAATCAAGATATCTTCAACAGTTAAACAATCTACTGCCTAGACAAGATTTAACATAAAATACTCCCCTCTTATCTGTTAAATATTTGTATGAAAGATATTCTCACCTGAGCACCAACAATTCCATTTCCTCCGTAGAAGTTTTTACCATACATGTGCATTGATCCTCCTTTACCCATGGAACAGCCAGACTTCTTGCCTGAAACACAGGATGTAAGCAGTAAATGTATATATATATCTTAGTGTGAGTTGCACTATAGGGGACATGCATACTCTGGTGAAAAGGTCAACCAGAGGTAAGCATTTTGTCAAAGTGTATGATCGATAAATTCGGACTGAAATGGCTGAAATTTCACATCCTTCATCAAATGGAAATCTACTGACTTGTATCCCTCCGGTTAGATATACATTCCGACCAATAGAAAATGATAAACTGCACAAATCACAGAGATCAAAATTAATATTTTAAATAATTAAAAAGAATTGAAATTAAGAAATTTACATCATATGTTAACAGATTATGGAAAGCTCTTTACGCTATAGGGTCTCAATCATCCAGCCTACTTTTATTCCAGCTTTAAGTGTCTGGATAGTGGATAGTGAAACAGCCTGACTGGGGTAGAATAGAAGAACAAATTGTTAACTTATTCACCCCTAAAGACACATTTGAAATCTTCCATTTTAAAGGTTGGAATAGTGCATTATGACATTTCAGGGGTAAATGAGTTAAAATGGTAGCATTTAATGGATCAGAAGTCACACTATTATAGAGCTTGGACTGTGAAGCGTTGCCCTATATTGAGTGTCCTACCAGTGAGCTCTGCCAGGACTCCCAGTATTGATACACCACGAATGTATGACCACCCGTGAGCTCTGTAAGCCGTGATGACTGCATCTTCAGGAGTCATGGACGCTTCCATACCAACACAGCATGCCTCCTGTAACAAACATTATTTCAATCAGAAACCAAGCAAGAGCACTGCATTGGAGTATTTTACACCCGCTATCACATGTTGTGGAGATTTGGGTTTACTAATATCAAAGAAAGTATGAACAATGAAAATTTAATTGAACACACCATACAAATGGTCTGTTTCACAACAGCTGCTCATGTGACATGTAAATAAATGTCCCCTTGTTCATAAAATCACTTATGTTGGAAAATCTAGATTTAATCTACAATATCAGTTTCACATGTTTACATGGGGCCTGTTAGTTTATGCGGAACAAACCAGTTTGTCTATTTTCAAATGTTACGTTATCGGGTATAAATCCTGGTGGACATGCAAATGTTTAAATAAAATGCAGGCCTTGCAATGCTTTATAAGGCTGGTCTGAAAGCAGCATCCGATTACTAGGTCCGATCTTCTATCATGAATGAACAACTCTGGACAAACTTGTTCATCTGTTTGGATCATGATAAACAAAAGTGTATATATACATCTGCCTGTCCAGTGTAGATCAAGTACTTGACCCTCCAAGCATATCTACTTGAAATAGACACATGTTTATATCTAGCTGTCCAGAGTTGAGGGGACATGTTTAAACCAGTAGATACCTGTCCAGAGTTAAGGGGACATGTTTAAACCAGTAGATACCTGTCCAGAGTAGAGGTGACAGAAGCCACGGACTTGCTTGGCTTTGTACATATTGCCTGCTGTTGTCTCCATTCTCCGGATGGTCTGCATCTCCCTATAAAACTGAATGGCTTCCTCCCTGGTGGTGGAAACCTCTGTGGCTGGACCCATGTCCAGTTTGTGTAGGTCAAAATCCTGTAACAGAAAATAAACATGAATTCACTGTCACTCACATCTTACTATCATGATTGTCACACCATGGACCTTGGGTAAAGATTACTGTTATGGCATTGCTTGTGTGTCAAGTACAGTTTTAATTGTTTTTTTTTGCACATGTTTTAGTTTAGTTAAGGGATGTATTGGGGCAAGAACCAAAATTGTATAAAAATTGGACCTTTAATTTGAAGCTTTTGAAAAGTATATGCTTAAAGTTGAAACATACTGGTCTCAAAATGACCATAATTATATAAACATCTACATTTCATGCTGTAACTTTTATATGTAATAATATAAATAATATGAAAGATTGAGCAAAAACATCTAGATTTCAGTCATTTAGTGATCTAGTTGTAGTTACACCATCTTTCCTATTCTTCGTGCTGATCTTCCTTGATGCAGCATTAGTGAATGCAGTTGGGTATCCATGGTAGATTCCTACTACAATCCACGTTGGTTCTCCCCTTCTCCGCTCGGAGACCTGATTTTTTATAATACAGTGGATTCCTGTCCCACTGAACTACGTTTTTTTGTATTAACAGTAACATCCCCTTACTTTCATTTGGATATAACTGTAGCGCAGTTGGATCAGGACACACTTCCATTGACCAGATAGCTCAATTGGTTAGAGCGATAGTATAACAATCTAAAGTCCAGTGTTCAAACAATGTTCTTTCGCGGGATTTGTTTTAATTTTTATGTTTATTTCATCTTTATTATTTTTCAAATAGTCCCACAAGGTATAATTTTATTTTCAGAAATAACTTTTCAAAGCAATAGCTATGCTGGAAAAATCAGTTTTGGATGGGTAGTGACAATTTCTGGGAGTGGTGTGGGGATCCTTAATCTCACTTCTCATTTGTCAGATACTAAGTAGAACCTGACAAAAAAAGAAGAAGATGTGTCTTCCTGATGTTTTTCAGCTGTTAAAACCAGGAGGAGACCATATTCAAATGTCCACGTGAAGTGGTTCAACGAAAAACATTGTTTAATGAAGATACTTTGTGACTGATTATGTTTGTTTCTTTATCGACAATGAAATAATCACATTTTATTCATAAGTTTTAATAAGATTCACAACTAAAACAACTGATGAATATCAGCAGTGCCTTTAGAAGGAACCTTTTTTTCCTGGTCGATCAAGCAAGTACCCTGGGTAATCATATTTAGATTCAGTCATTCAGCACTTGCTGTTGTTTTAGAATAACAAAAATATTTGACAAAGGAAATTCATCCGAAATACACATTTTTTAAGAAAACATTTAACGCTGTTAACTGGATTCTTTGTTAGTAAAAATTTAAACCTGGAAACCAACCTTTGTTGTAAATGTTGCAGAGGCTGCTGTTGAATATTTGCCATTGCACAGGGCTGCACCACACTTCCACTGTAAAACAAAGAACTGGATTAAAACACATCTATCAGGAGAATAGTGTATTTCAAACTTTATGGTTTTATCCTGTAACATCAGCATATTAAATCTTTTTCATAATTGTTGTAACAGTATTCTATATATATGATGTCAGAAATTTTAAAAGTAGGTTCTGGTCTCTGCCTCACCATCTGACCTTTATTTGATATCTATTATGTTTTGTTTAGAACGTTTCTGGTGTAATGTTCATTAATACTAATATTAGATATATAATATTAGATAGGTCGGAAAAGGTTTGCATGTTTTTCTTAAAATTTAACGACAGCAGCAAGACATTAATATAATGCTGTCTGGAAATCGCAACAAAACAGTACTGTTACCTATAATATGAATATTATATCCTTTTAATTCTTTGTCTCAAAATAGAAATACATTAATGGTGCTTCTAACTCAACACTTCCTTTCTGTTAGCTACCCTTGTTATGATCGTATCGAGGTACACATTTTTGATCTTAAGGATCTGAAAGATACATTTATAAATACTGATAACTAGCTAAAACAAAATGCAAACAACAAATTTTGCTTGGCAGACCTATTGTTTGACTTTTTTATTCATGCAATAACATCCATAATTTTCTACAAAATAAAAGAAGAACAATGAAATTGACAATCTTTTCATCATTAATAATAAAATTAAAAAAAGAGAAGTGACAAGCACAACAAATAATATAATGTTCATTATATTTCAAAGAATAAATTTTGAAATGCTATCAAGATCAGAACAGTGCAACAGTGTTTGAAAGATATATAAAAAAGGGATTTTGAAAATGGCAGCAGATAATAGCAGCAATATCACAGCCATGAAAAGATGCCAGCAGATTTAACTGAATAAAGCAACTGGAAATGTAGTCATATAGCGACTGAAATAGATGCAACTTTTAAGGCCAAAAATAAATTAAGAAAACCCAATACATGTTTCTCATTCATACGTAGTCCCAACATTTTTTGAGCTGTCCCTGCAGTTTTTATTGACATTTTCTGGGAAATTAGTCATAGACAAATTTGTTTTCACATGTGGGTGAGGGATCATATCACCATAAGGGTACTGTAAACTGCTAACTGGACTATACAAAATTGTGTTTTTTTTAGCAAATTCAGTATGCCATTACAGGTTCCCAAATATTTGAAATGTCTTGAATATTAGATGCCATGTCCAAAAGGCCCATGGTTAATGTACTTTCTAATCCCTTAAGTTGTACGGTTCCAAGTGTGTATCCTTCCTCTCAATACTAATTTCCGTGATCTGCAAACCGTGAAACCTTGTACAATGTACTATGTAATCGTAAGAATGATGAGAGAATTTACTCGGACAAATACTGAAAGTAACATTGTTTTCATAGCAAAGTCTGAACAGATTGATAATACTATCCTCTTATCAAAAATTGGCCTGACCCATTTAATTTTTCTGTGCTGTTACACAGCTCCCCCATTGCAATATTTAAATTTATATTGATAAAATAAGGCATGTCATGTACTATATACCATTGACAGGGATGCTACATTTCCAGTTACATATTTAACATAAAAAGCAACCGAGGATAGTTTTACAACATCTACATATGTGATGTATTGATGTTCTCACAATCCTTTGTAATAGGGAGGTCTGTTTATTTTTCATTCCAATATTTGTCTGAACCAATGTTGACCTGTTCCGATCCACATCTGTCCCAATTGCCTGGGAAGTTTTAAGTGTCTGATCACCCTTGGTAGGCTTAATGGTGTTACCCGGCCTGAGAGAGTAACTCATAAAACTGACAGATGCCCCATGATGTGTCACAAAAAGTGTGTACCTTATCTGAAATTGACAATGTCATACGAAAGGTGACGTTAAAATGAAGGTTGAAGAAACATTGATTAAATACAAGAAAATCAATATGCAACAAGACATAATAATGATAATAACACCAGTTATAACACCTGTGTTAGTCTGCAATGATGTCTATGAACGAAACATCCATTTGCCAGGTGTATATACCGTCTGCAATATACACGAAAAACAATAAGATCCATCAACGCATCACACAAACATGAGCCAAAAAGTGTACAAAAAAGGTTTGTCTTACTGCTTTAGTAACCGCTGACGGGGAAAGGGTCCCCAACGATCTAAATGGTAGCATGGTTTGACAGAGGTCAATGAAAATATCGTCAAACGGAAGTCAAATGGACGAACTGGGAAGATAACTCTTGATAACGGTAAAATTTACATTTAGGTAGCACTCTAGTAAGCCGATACATCTATTTTACAGAGGCCTGGCATTTACTTCATTATTAGTTACAGGGTGAATATTTGAACGCATCATGTTGATCAGGGAGTATACTAAGACGTTTAAGGGGTTTAGATCAAACTTGCTAAAATACCACTGACCCGAAATTGTGACTAAGAGAGCGATTCTATTTAAACTGAAATCGCCATACCGGTTGTAGGAGAGACCGGGGCAAGTTCGGCCTCGGAGTAAGTCCAGCAACCCCTGATATTTGAGCAAATATTTACAACTTTGAGGATCTTAACAGTTCATGTATCGGGGCGAGTCATTCAAGCCAAAAGTGAGGAAAACTCCATCATAAAATTACTAAAACGGAGAAATTAAGTTACTTTTGCGCGGATAGAAAAGAAATCTTTCCAGAAACTAGTTTTGCAAACTTTCTGTTAACTGAATCGCTACTTATTTATATGTCATACTTGTAGCACACTGACAGCTTCACATGAAGGTATAACATGAAAACCGTGTTTTGGTTCCGATACCGGGACAGGTTCCGTCAGCGAATGCATGTCGTGGAAAGTCGTAAAATTGGCGGGAAAATATGACGTTGCATGTTTTCTGACGTAATAATTATGGTGATTCCAATGGGGCCGGACTTACCCAGACTGCCTGTCCACGATTTGTCGCCAAAAGTGGCGGATGCTCGGTCTTAAAATCTTCCGACATAAAACGTTAAGTAATTCTTCAAATACGGATGTGCTTGCTCTTCTATTATTATCTTATTAAAGGCATGGACTCTGCCTTCCAAATAGTTAAACAAACAATTCAACAAATGGACAGAACGTGCTCCGGTTTCCTGTTTGCAACTTAGACTTAACTTGGTCTAGGTGGTGACTTGGTTAATTGAGACACATTACAACACACACTGGAACGAGTGTCAACATCTTACAGGAACATCAGGAAATAATTTGAACATGCTAAATTAGAGATAACTTAACGTGCTTCATTGTGAAGTTCAAAAGATTTATTATTCTGCTAGCCTATTATTTTTGTAAAAAGCAAAGATGATGCAAAAAGTGACTTGAACAACTTGTCCAGATTCTGCCTACAACACGTGTGATGTATTTATCCCACCCAGGGTCAAATGGTTACCGATAAGGAAGTTATTATCCCGAAAAAATCAGATTACGCTTCCGACGCTAGTGAAGGCTTGGCTAAGAGCTTTCCTATCCAAATGAGACTAGTTATGATCCTCGACACAAGACTAAAAATATTAATGTACATTTAATAATACAATGCTCATATGTCTTACCACATCTCTAGCTGATAAATGATGAATTTCAAATTTATAATTATGCAAAAGTTCCTGTGGAGCTCAATGATGATCCAATTGATTTAAATTTGGCGAAGTCTTTGCACTCTCTCGTAAATTATTCCATATATTCACTACTCGTTGCGAGAAGCACTTTTATCTGAGACAAATCCTTGCCCGACCGTTGTGGATTTTTTTTCGAGTTTCCTCTTTCCAACTATCCCATGGCTTTAGTATGCTGTTGTTTCCCGATCCGTTTCCCGGACACCTTCCAGCATTCTTATGTCCTTGAATTTGAATTGTGACCAAACATAGCTGGCAAAGTCCAGGTGGGACCCCCTGCAGAATCGGGGATTCGTTTTTGCGCCCTCTACTTAGGGACACAAAAGCGACCAAAATAAATCTGCTGCACCCATTGCAACATTTGGGATATTCATCTTTCTTTCTACTTCTAACTACCTTTTCCCCCCTAGCGCCTAGGTTGGCAATACTTAACTTCTGGCTTTAACATCGAGGAAGCCAATGGGTTCTACCCCCAGGCCGGGACATACCAAAGCCCTTAAAAATGGTAGTTGTTATTCCCTTCTTAACGATCAGCATTGAGGGTAATGGCAACAACCGGTTCACCCGTTGTCAGTATAACGTGACCGGGCGGAATGCTGTGCTTGATGCCTTCGGTATGGTATTTCAGTGATATAGCACTATAAAGTCGGCATCATATCCGCGCTATTACAAGGAGGCAAGTACCCCAACATACCATGTCTCCAGCATACATACACACTTGCACGCTTACACAACACACATGGAGACACGTCCTTAAATGACCTTAGATGTTAATAGGACGTTAAACAAAATAAAACCAAACCAAACCAATCCTTACCAATGCTAATTATAAACTGGCAAACATATGTTTGCATCCATGTACTTGAATCTCCTCAGCATGGCAAACATGGAACCGACCTTTAGTTTATTTGATAATAATAATAAACTTTATTTATTGAGGATAAACAACCTGTTTAGCAAAGCTAATCTTCCACAGGGTCCTCTGTTAGTAAAAGGGTTAGTTAATATCATGATATAATAGAAAACAAATGAGCATTCAAATTATTATCAGAGTAAGCATAGGCATAAAAGTAGTTGAGCTTATTAAATTACTATAATTTGACTAAATATATATACAATTAAAGGGTCATTTACACTTTTCATTAAAATTATCACAGAAGCAAAGATACACTATTCTAAGCTGAACCAATATGGTATTCAGTAAAAGACCAAATGTCTAAATTACATATATGCTAATGTGGCGAAAACTAAAAATTGACAGCATACACGCATACACGTTGATGATCTTCAACTGAGAGGTTAGACTCTAATATGTGACGCCGATACCTTTCACCGATTCTGTTTGTGACAAGATTACTCTATTGATGGAATATGATTTTGATTCTTCCTTCGTAGATTTTCCAATATGCATGCGCTTGCACTTTTTGTGGGTGTGGTTCTTCCATACTGTCCAAATCATGTGTAGCATTGACTAGTTCTCTTCCTTCTCAATGATTTTGAATATTCAGATTCAGATCTGACGCCCAAGACACCAAGTGCAGTATTCAATCCGATCCCGTTATACTAAGAACGGGTTAACCAGAGGTTCGATCAGCCGAAGTAGTGAACGTTTAGTAGGGAATAATTATGTAGGCAAAATGGCCATATGTTGCAGTCAACGTTTACGTTTTTTCTACATCTACCTGATACTTTTTAATGTGAAGCTTTCTTACTTCATATTTTTGTAGTGATTATTGAAATACGTAACGAAATGGATACCTCTGCTGGTATATGGCGGACAATCAGTCTCCGAGGTTGGACCAAAGGTACTAGCCTCGTCTGTCAATACACCCATACTATTATCAGTTTATATTATAGATGTATTGACAGACGAGGCTAGTACCTGTGTTTGGACATAAGCTGTATCTGGAATCATTCTGACTGGGTTTACATCAAGCATGAGATTTCTGCGTTAACTTGTTTGTTTTATATTCCGTCTTTGCGTATTGCAGAGTTATCTTCTCTTGGGAACAGGTATTGATTGTTACGTCATTGGTTTGTGCGAGAAAATAACGTCGTTTTCTCAAATGTTGATGACGTTACTTTCACCAACAAGTGACGTAACAATCAATACCTGCTCTCAAGAGAAGATAACTCTGCAATACGCCAAGACGGAATATGTGCCTCCTAATGCACTGTATTTTAGTGATTATATTTTGAGTTGGTTTATTTTTATGTTGTAGTTTGTACTGTATAACATAGTTATCTCTCTTAACATGTATGGTTCATGTACACTCATCTGCATATTTTTTATACATAGTGACATACCATTAATATAAAGATAATCAACATGAAAGAGTGAAGTACAGGTCTTTGTGATATCCCAGATTTTATAGGTTCGGTAGAGGAGATATTGCTGGATTTCACTTTCTTAGCTATATCATATCGGATTTTAAACTAATGCAGGTATGGCGACGATCAGAAAAAATGTAGTACACGTGTTTAAAACACAAATACATACGTATGTGATAAAAGGGAATTAAATTCGTCTTCGTTTCATATAAGATTATCAAACTTGTCCCAAAATAAACTGATGGTTTCTTTATACTGGTAATCTCATACCAAATGAAGATCATTATGGATCTATGTTTGTAAAATCTTACACAAATTAAATATGTATCCTTTGTGATTTCGTTTAGTTTTATTGGGGTTTAGCGTCTTATCAACTAAGGTCCATTTAAGGACGCGTCCCGATGTGTGTAAATGCATGTACATGTATGTGTACCGTTATGTTAGCGCATATGCCTCCCTGAGATGCCTCCGGATCTGACACCAAAAGCACCCAGTGCAGTATTTCACCCTATCGTATCACAATTACAGCAGGCTAACCAGTTCGATTACCCTGAATAGTGAACGATTAGCAGGGAATAACAACCAGCATTATTAAGGACTTTGGTATGTCCCGAACTGGGGACAGAATCCATTGACTTGATTGCAAATCGTGTATTTTTGTTCTTCTTCCTGCCAATGACAAGTCTTCAAAATTGAGGTTTTAATGACATACGCTGGTTAAAAATGGTGGAATTGAACTTTTTGGTTAATTTCTCGGGTTAAAAATATGTACAGGGATAACAGAGTTTACAGCAAGGTTTGGAGCGTGCTTACTAGGATGGCTGATAGAAATTCATCCACAGTATTGGCCGAGACAATAGAGGCAGGTAGAGAATCCCATTCGGTAACTGTGCATTGGAAAAATGAGTATTTATAGGAGTCTTCTAACAAAGACGAAGCGTTTATTTTCAGTGTGTAATGTTCGTGTTATGCAACATACATGTAAGTAGTTTACTTAAAAAAGAAATGAAGATACCAATACTATATATCTTCACTGCATTTATACGAAATGTTTTATCTTAACACGTGAAGATATCACTTTTAGCATTGTCCAATCAGAACGGTTCTTTTTATTTACTGTACAGATTTTCAGTTTCACCTTCAGATGAAGCGACGGCAGAATAAGTGGTGTTTTGGTTCACCTTTGCAACATTCAGCATGATATTTACATAACTACAGAAGTGACATCGTTTTTGTTTGGAAATCCTACCAGATAATAGGAGCAAAACTGCAGAGTTACGGTGAATAGTCCACTCTAGTCCACTCAAAATGGCACTCGGCTTGTTGTCAAGTTTGACGTTATTAGAACTTGGCGTCAAATATTGCCCTTCAAATTCCCGCTTTTCTTTGATGCAGCAATATTTGCATAGTGTTACTTTAAAAAAATGTAATCAATATTAAAATAGATAAAAATTTCCCGTTGAATGCATATTTTTTTTCACTTGTATGGCGATATTTTCATTCTTGCTTCGATTTTGCACTTGTGAAATATATATACATGTATATTCTGCCATACTTATGAAATATATATCGTATTCAACGGTGAACCATTGGATCTTCTCCCTCTCTATGTTTATTGTATACCTTATTAGTTAAAGTGATTTCTTGACGAGACGAGCGCGTACCCCTTCTCGTAGTTTGCTGTTGTTACTCTCTGTAAGATATTATAAGATATACCTTTGTATAAGTCATTTTACCTCCAAACATTACACAATATTCACGTTTGGTTCTGGCACTCAATCAGTTGGACGTATACTTATTTTTTGCGTGGGTGCACACCGTCGATACACGCGATACATTTTCAATGCATTCTCTGTAGCACATATAGGAAGTATCCTTCTGCTTGATAGATGTGGAATCACAAAATTGCAACCGGAATACATGCACAGTAGTGGAATATTAAAATAAAGTAGTTTGTTAGTTTAATTTAATACTAATTCATTTCTCTAATCAGGTTCAAACGATCGTACACCTAATGTTTGATGAAGGATAAATATCTTATTTAGCAATTTATAAATAAATCAAACCTTTCTGAGTTTTTAACATGATTTAAAGACGTTTTTGCAAGTTAAACAGTAATATCCAAGCGATCATTATTTTGTTGTGTAATTGTCACAAACACACGCAAACCTTGTTCTTACAAATGCAGAAAAAAACCTTAGATTCCAAGATAGTATATGATCAATTATATCTCTAAATGGTCGATGTATCAGATGGACGCCTGGCGTGGGGATGAATACGTTAAACTGATGTAACAAATATATCTTGGCAGAAACCGGATACAAAAATCAATTGCGAAAAGATGTCGCCTATTTAGTCATTGTAAAACGTTATGACTCATTATCTAAAGTTGAAAAGCTGAATGATTCGTAATTGTGTGTACAATATAATATTTAGAAACAATATGTTGAACTATAGGTAAAACAGGTGTTTTGTCTAAGCAGAGTAATAAAATACACGCACCTCAACAAAGTAAAGGTAACATTTAAATAGCTGAAGCTTGATACAGTCAGTCCCAGATGTTACCTACTTTTATATCAACCCGCATCGTTTAGAGGTAATAGTGTAGGTCAATGATGAGTATATAAAGTATATACATGAAATTGAACTAACTGTAAAAAAATTCATTGATACCACTCATGCAAAACTTTCCTTCTTCCTGTTGGTAAACCTTGCTATGTGTAAGTCTTAGCTTTCAGATATACAGACTGATTTTATTGATACAAAGAATCGATATATACATTCTGAGATGACTTACTTATACATATACCATACTTTAAGTCACGTGACCGGTCGTCAGTGTTGGCTACAACAGGAAGTAAACCATACGTATGTGTGTGTATATATATGCTTGTGTACATAGGTTTATTGCATTAGCTGTATAGCATCGGACCTACATACCAGTGTACATTCGGAAAAGTACATATAGCATTAACAGTTGATTCAACATGCCAGGCCAAAACGGACAACTGGATTTACACAACAAACAAGGTAAGCAAATCATCAATGTTTTCAGATGGTATTATATTGTTTTCTCTAATTTACAGCAAGTACACAAGGTTCATACATACACATGTTTTATATTTTGTTTATGAAACTGAACAATTTGCAGATCTATTTTTCTAAACATATATTACTCCAAACAAAATATGTAAACAATAAATAATATTAGCCATAACAACAGGCATAATAAACACATCCTCCGTTGCATTTTACAGAGTTGCAGATGTTCGATATTTGAGTACTTGAAAAGTGTCTCAAAGAAGAGATATTCTAAACATACCTGTACCTTAAAGTTTTCTGTTTTAAGGTAGTATACAATGCTTTGTATTGTGTTTGTGACACTGAACAATTTGCATATTTATTTTTCTAAACACATACTACTCCTAACAAAATATGCAAACAATAATTTGTTTTTAATTTTTATTTTGAGAATAGCAATGTGATGTTTATTTAGATTTATGAGTTATGAAGATTTTATACTATAGAAAAGTTTTCATCCTGAAAATTAAAAAAAAGTGTTTTCTTACAAATTACAACCGTTTATAACATGGAAACCCAATTTATTATTTTTGAGCCTCCTATCAGTGGAAAAACTACTGATAGTTACTGAAACATCGCTAGGTATTTGTCGTCCACTGGCTGCTACGCTGTGTTATACACTTGTTGCTTCACTTCGCATCACCTGTCAAAATGTCATTGATGGGGTGTGACCTGCATATGTGTTAGTGAATCGTCACGTTAGCTTATAATATCAAATAAAACATACAATACAATTGACATTGACGTGCTCTCTCAAGTCTCCGTATGCTCCACTTGGGCGATGAAGCAGGGTTACGATACATACCCTGACATTCCTGGGTAGCTGTGATAGTATATAGTGTTTACTTTTGTTCCTACGGCTGTAGTAACGATTTTAGTCTTATTTGGATTGTAACTGGAGACGATAATTGTAACCTAGTTCCTCTGGATTGTAAGTAACGTCCTTTCTAGAAGTGAGCTAATAACTCGGGAAGATAATGAATTCATTTCAAGGTAAGTTTGGGTTGTAAACATTTGGCAACTTAAAACGAAAACATCAAAATATAATTATAAATAACATGTGTCTACAGAATAGCTTATATTATATTTCAACATATTTGGTGATCAATAAGCAGGTTTGAACAACAGGCATATCTAAGTAATCTGCAGTTTGTTGGAAAACAATCGATACCAGTTCACTTGATATGAATTATATTGTAATTGACAGAATGATCTTATTATAATATTACAATGTCACAAAGTTGGACAAAATTATAATATATACATAAGCTTTAACATACATCTGTATTATATATTCGGGAAGAACACATCAGAAGGTATTGAACCTGCATGAGTATAATGTGTTACCGTCTGAAAGTCGATTTACCCTGTACGCGTCTTGCCTATGAAAGCACATTCCATAAACATCACTGTCAAAAACATAAGAAATATACACTGCGAGGTGTGTAATCGATTGGACGTGTCAATCACTCTGCGCCCATAACAAGGCCAGGACACCAATCACCTGTCTACCTGTCACTGAGCTAATGGACATATGACCAGTCCACAACACTGGTCAAACCTTGTCGTGGTCAGAAACGTCAGTTAGACACCTATAACGGTGATAGGTCATCCCCTACTTAGTAGAGAGACTGGGATGTTATTGTATTAAGTCAGAAGTCCGTTTAGTTTTTTTAGCAGTGTTGACAGTTTGTAAATTCCCACAGTCATCACCGGTATTGAGGTATCGATTACAATGTAGGCCAATCTAAAGTAGTGTCGTGCATGGGTATGTCTCTTGACAGCCAGCAACGCTAAATTTAACGAAAATCCCTATATTTCTACCTAACTTGAAATAAGCTCAGCTCACTTTCAATAGGAGCTATGTTAAATCTGTGCCTTGTTAAGTTAAATATGAATTCATTTATTCCTGACAGAGACGACTTTGAGCAGATGTTAAAAAGAAGAATCTATTATACATTCAGTAAAAAGCAGACAGCTTAAAATACACATGTCTTTTAGTGCGTGTGACATCTGTAATAAGCCTTGTGTATTTCAACAACAGTGATATAATTGTTATCCCTACCACTCAATGGGGAAACCCACTTTCTAATCTGTATACCTGTATTTTCCCCTGGGGAGATTTAGAGTTGTAAACATGATTTACACACATGTAACGGGGTTTTAAAAAATTACTCTGGGGAAATCTCTACAAGGAAGCTATATTGTATATACTTAAGGAAACATGACAAAGGCTTGCTTTCAGGTGTAAAATAAATAACTTTTTGCTTTCATACAGTTATACAAATACAGGTAACTCTAGCAGTCATTATGTAATTGATATCAGTAAGGAAGTAGATATATACGTATTTGTTCTCATGCGAAATAATTCTTATTTAATAAAAAGATTTGACAACTGGAACTACAAAATCCCTTCTCATAGTAGAGTACTTTGTTGTTTCGTTGATGTTAATATTGATACAAAGAAATATCTTTGCAGTGCCGATAACGATAATTTGACATAAATGTAACGAAACCATGACCTTGCTCCGGATATCATGAATTCCGTGATAATTGTTCACTGCTAACGGACAAAAGTACAACACAGGGTTTTCAAAGATGCATGTTGATGAAGACTATGGACATGGTTTATGTTCGCCATCAGGATCTTGCAGGTTAATATGCTATGTCTTTATGTGATATGAAGGTCGAGGCTTTTGACTATACTCATTAGAGTGCCTTGTGGTTTTGTTGTCAATACTCGAGGTCTCGATGTGAGGATGTGACATTACTTGGATTTGGCCTAGAATCATGTGGCAGGTGCCGTCGATGAAGCAGAAGACGCCTACCCTTCTGGAACGCCTGGTCTGGTTCTCATTGTGATTTCAAGGGTCTTTATTTAATTCCTTCCTTTGCTCATATTTTGTCCTAATTTTATCGATTTAGAGTTCTAATTATGTTTTATTTTATATTTCGATATTCTCCTGTATCAGTGACTTTCGTTCTAAATACATTTACTCTTCGCGTTGTTACGGATAACGCCAAACTTAAGGTTACTTATTCAGATAACTTCAAGTTAATATCTGTCATTTTCTATGGCTATTTTCCATCCAAAATATAGATATTAGGCATTATAATCGGCATAATAAACACATACTCCGTTGCATTTTACCGAATTGCAGTTGTTCGATATTCGAGTACCTGATAAGTGTCTCAAAATAGAGGTAGTGTAAACAGAATTGTATCTTAAAGATTTCTCTGTTTCCAGATATGTAGTTGTTTCCAGTTGGTAACTAAGAAAGGCCTTTTGGTAGATCATGTCAATAATATGTACGTTATGTACACTAGAGACAGGTACAAGGTGTAGTAAAGCTCTAATGGAGGCCCCCGGGACACCTCAGGAACACTTCGAGAGTAACGAGTTTTCACTTCACCTGGTATGACGTTATTCCGGTATCAGATTATGGACCAAAGAAAAACAATAATGGTTTAAACTTCCTTTTAACTCGGTTCTCATATATGTGTAGCTAAGATTATGTAGATCATTGGAATTTCGTTTGATCATTTAAGTGTTCCTAAAGAAAACATTAAAATGTTTCCTTCATTATTTAAGCATCACGTAAGTCAATGTCTTCAGCGCGGTTCGACCAAGTAATTCAACACCATGCACTTTAGTCAAATGGAGCTTGTGAGATCGAAAAGGTTGAGTGGACACTAGCCTCGAGTCCGTTTTTTCCATAAGAACGACTTGACTGCGAGGTTAATTATCGTGTCTTGTTATCGCGGGTGAACTTCTCCTTAGGGCATTGGGGCATTGAAGATTGATACACATCTGCCTAAATAATGGGCAAATGTTTAAACTAACACAGGTAGTTTCACTTTCTTATAGCCCAGGTCATCAAGTGAATTGTTCGGAGGTCAGTTACGATTTACACCTCTTTTCCTTTACATTACTTATCCCGGGCACTTCCGATGGTCACATCGTCGTTTAAACGGAAATAAGCTCATTAGAAATCAAGCTCGAGAACTTCTACTTAAGGCGATGCTCTAAGTGACCGACTGTACCGGAAACGTCCCTCTACATTATTTGTTTATTTATCATACGGCGACTACTTTCCTAACTATGAAATAATGATAAAAAGAAAAAACAGAAGAAGAGAATAACGAAGTGTCAATAAAACTGTTACTAGTATTCGAACTCGAAATAATAAAACTTGGATAGCATTTAAAATTGAATAGAAATATTTTCACGGAGACTGTTGATGGAATAAGGAGAATAACGAGTTCCAGAAGGGTAATCGTCCTCTGCTTTATCGACGACACCTGCCACGTAAGTCTAGGTCAATTAGGTCACGCCCTCATAGCGAGAATCGGGGCTTAGGTAATATAACAAAAAAGTCACACTTATGAGGAGGATAACGTATCGATCACCATATCACTAAAAGAATTAACAATGAGAAAAAAGTTGGTGACCACAAAATCTGCCCACACTTTTCATCAACCTGCCTCTCTGGTTACTCTGTTGTAAGTTTTTCCTTCAACAGTTAATATCTAACATAGAAATCATGATGTGGAGCAAGTTCTTTAACTAAGAAACATGGATTTTGTTTTTATAAATGATAAGTTTGATTTTGTTACAAAGTTGATTTTACACATTTCAAACGTATAGATATGTTTTGAATACCACTCACTAAGCTCCGATAAGCTTGACAATGTTTATCAAAATAATATTCAATCAGGTAAATCAAACACACATTCCCTGTGTATTCGTAAGGCAGCATTTATCACTAACTCGCTGATATCCTACATTGTAGCAATCTATATTAAGATTATGTAAAATGCAAGATACGTTAAAGTCTGCATCATTAGTGGGGTAGAAGTATCGTCCCTAGAGCAAATATCTATTTTGACGCTAAACCTTGAACAAAACATAACATACACTGTACAGTTGTGGTACGTGTTGTTTCTCTGTTTCTCCGACTCCGACAAAGGCTACATTATTCAAATTACTCAACGCACTAATTGTTCTGCAAGAAAGATATAGGCTACGCCAATCTGTACAATACAGCAAGGTTCGATTCCTTTCAAAAACCACATAATAATTCGCTGTAGCTTGCTATTCAGACGAACAATAAGGAATATTCTTTCTTTTAAATGGTAATAACACATTGTCGATATTTGTAGATAATCTCACCTCGTCTAATTTAAAACCTCATTCACATGCAGATTTGTTTGAATGACTGTGAGGTCTTTGAAATCGATATTTGAATCCGGACAGGTTTCAATCCCCATCCACATCCACTTATCCATTGTTGACAGATAGCGATGCGGTAAACACCCCTTTGATGTCGATGGACTATGAACTGTATAAAGTACAGACTTTTACTATATGACTTAGGAAGCGTGCAATGGAATGCTGAACGATGTCATGTATGACCAAATTAGCAGATATTTATCACTTCCATCACGACATGTCAGAGAAAGATGCCTCTTGTTATGTATCCTTGGATTATTACATTCTTAGGGGTAACAACTTAATATAAATACAATGATGCCATGGTCATAATATCTACCGGATGGGTTTGAAAGACGAACAGAAGACACACGCGTGACATGGTATACGATACAGTCCAAATAATTGAACCACTATGCACCATACAGCTGTTTCGTCCTTAAAGGACTCATCGGTGATTTTAAGGGCTGAAAATGTGGATACATGTATCAAATGATATCCTAAACGTTATTCTAGGGATTCCAATTTTTTGCGACTTTATGATAAACATTTCTTTTCCGTGAAATAAACAGCATCTCTGTCCGCAAAATAAACAGCATTTATAATTAATCCATACCGTAGCGCTGTGTGTCATGACAATAGACCTGGAACAACACGTTTCACCATTTGATAAATTGTGCAAAAATAGCCACCGCGGAGAAACGATTTTGCAGTCATTATAGAACTTAATGTAAGAAATATAAAAGCAAAAGATGAAAATAAGTTACCTCTATAAGTCATGTCAATTGGGTTGTGCAAGTTATTTGTATTTTGAAATTAGATGATCAATAACCAATTTTGCTAATTTTTCAAGAAGTAACTACGTTTTATACTTGAAATTTTGCATTTTCGCTGTTATATGTACTTATGTTAGGAATATGTGCGAGTCTTGATATTTATGGCAAAGATATACATGATGTGTACCACTACATGTATACATGTTTTATGGATATAACTTTGTACCTGAGTTCAAGTAAGTTACACACATGCTATTTTACCTTGGGGGCAGTTTTGATAAAGTGATCCTGTCAAAATCGGCTTCCTATATATACAATTTTTGCACAGTATATGCTGTGTGACCCGTTAAGACCATACATTTATATTTAGTAACTTCTATCTGAATATGATGCATTAACTTATATTGGACAATTCTGAAAGTAAAAAAGCTTTAATTTATTACATGTTAAACGTAGCATACGATTTTAAGTCATATCTAAGCTACACATGCATCCATTACAAGACCATGCTTTGTAACAGAGACGATGGTTGTTAGAGCTACTTCCGTATCGCCAGTGGTAGATCCACAAATATCCACCTGATCTCATCACACATGCATTATATCTGTAATGCGTCTCCATCTCAAATGTAAGCATTTGCCGGGAATGTCATTTAAATAACTGCATATACAAGACTTTATTTCGCTTGATTTTTTTTCTTCTGTAAAGCTAACTAGAAATATTTTACAGTCTCATCGTGCGTATAGCTAATTCACCTCTACATATTAACACTGGACTTGCGCAGTCTTTTATTTGGTAAAGTTCAAATGTGACTTTAAGGATGAAGGGGTTAAAGAATACGCCGTTAGGAAATACACTTATAGTATTAAATCATAAGCTATTTGTTAAAGAGTTCCACGTTTAAAATACTGTATACCGGGAAACTTTCGCCCCGTCAAACTTATGCCGTTTGCCATTAAAATCAATATTCCTCCCGTGTTTTTTCATACAAAAATCGAGATAAACTGTCCGTTTTCTTTCTAGGCGGTGAACTACTTTCTGACCTTTAATATTGAATGCGTCAACGTAGTAACATGCGACTTTTCCCCCCATATATGTGTATACAAACGACATTTATATAGCTCCTTCTCGTCGAGAGAAGGAGAGTACTGATATAGGCGTAGCCTGTTATTTAATCCCATTTACTTTCGTCTTGAATAAAATTTATTGAACTGAAATAAAACACCTTTCATAATTTACAAACATACGACACTACAAAAATTTAATTTAGAGTATTATAGATATGTTTATTATAGAAAAAAAACCCACACAAAACCGTCTATGGTATTGGTCACGTACAATACAAATTAATATAAATGTCGGCGGAAAATATGAATGAAACAACGACCAGCTTCCGACACAATGGAACTAGATATATCCGGCATTATTTCTGTCGACTGAGTCACGGCTGAGTGAATAATAGCCAGTGTTGTTTGTCATGTACATCGCTTCGCATGCCTTATATGGACAGAGGTTGACTAATACAAGGATGTGTCCGGACCGGAGTCACATTTTAGATTGGTCAGGCACGAATTTATTTTCCTTCGTGTGTTACTATCACGATATAACACATCATTATATCACTGAATCAGGAAAACGATTCAAGTACAAAAAATGCAAACTTACAAAATGTATGGTCCCCAAAACGTTTAAATTTTCCTGTTAAACTTGAGCAAATAAATACGACTTGGAAGCAACATGTTGACAGTTTTCATACAACACTGTGTGTCTCCATATTCCTTTTTTTCGTATTGCAGAGTTATCTGCTCTTGTGAGCAGGTATTGATTGTTACGTCATTTGTTTGTGAGAGTAACGTCATCAATGTTTGAGAAAACGAAGTAATTTTCTCACACAAACCATGACGTAACAATCAATACCTGCTCACAAGAGAAGATAACTCTGCAATACGTAAAGACGGAATAGTCACATCATTTAGATGATTCCCTGCCAAAACTGTATGTATTTACTGTGTAATCAAAGGCTAAATCATTACGAGGTTTTCCGTGTATGGAAATACATAATAGTGCATTTTTTTAAACTTTGAATTTTATAAGTATTTGATAAATTTGCGACATGCTCTCATTTCAGAAAGAAACTCGTTAAATGGCTTTAAAATCACCAACATTAACAAATAAACCAGATTTTAACTGTAATATAAAACAGAAGTTGGTATTTTGTTACTTAATGTGAATATTTTAGCATCGAATCAACATTTATATAAAGGTACAATGTACTGTGTGTTTCATCGAATTGAAATAATACAATAACATTGGGATGAACACAAAGTTGCACGGCATGTTATGTGTGAAAGCTACACACTTAATCGTTTCTGATTAAAAGAATAAAAACATGATTTTTATTATCTATTTAGTATTGAATAACGAACAAGGTGGCGATCAACCGATTCCTAGTAATCAATAAAAGCCTACGATAGAATAAAGTAACCCAACATCAATTTGTAATTATACAACACAAATCCGTAGACTATATAGTGTTATTTTAAGTGAGTCAAACAATAGCGTCCCTTATGATGTCGTTAGCCATAACATGACAAGCATATATATTTCTTACGGAGCTGTAAACTACCGTCACTTTTATATCTTATCAATCACATTGACTTGCTTGTAATAAAATACAACATATGGGTTACTTTGTCAATCACAGCTGATTATTGAGACATGAGATGACACCATGGTGTTCCCGACAGTTTTATGGTCGTCTTTTGTCGTCTGCTGTGTTTTATGTTAGGGCAGCGTTACGCTGACCGGGTCACGTGTTATATCATAGCGTTGTCATTTTGAACGAATCTTGTTACTTTTTCGCCTTCTTATTTAAACACATTATTTTACAGAATCAAATAATTATTACCAGCATATGCGATAATTGTCTCATTTGAGAATGGTTTCATTATATTAATATTATTCATACAATTTATACTATACATATTCTTTATCTTTTTATATTTACAGGTGGGAAATTATTTGGACAACTTAAAAGCAAGCAAGATGAGGAACTAACATCGATAAATCAGGTGTGGTGACTAAGACTACTGCTGTTAGTTTACATCTAACGAAACCTGCACCAATTCTCAAAAATGATTGTCACATCACAGTTGTCTGTTATGTCTCTGATCAGTTGGGCATCATATTCCTCTTTCAAAATATCTGCTAGACGCCTGGAACCGTATTCATGAAACCGTTTTCATGCTCAAGCATGGATTCTGTGCTCAACCAACTTTCTTGTAACTTACTTAAATCATGTCAAATGATCAAAAAGTCAAATGTAAACATTGAAAACAGTATAAGGCTTTAAGTCTCTTCACCCCCCCCCCCCCCAAATCATTTACAAAGTAAGATTTAATTATTAATTTAAAACCGGAACAAGTGTCAAGAATTCGGGCCTTGATTTTGAAATTAATATCACTGCATCTCCACATAAGGTTATAACTGAAATCCAGCTCAAACTTGAAAACGGAGACAACAAAATGTCAGCAAAATTAAATACTTTACATGGAATTTCTAAATATTTCTTTAACAACGAAAATGGATGTCACAACAATAGAAAAAACATTCCTCTTTACAAAAACAATATGATGCACAGAGTATTTTCAATTTATTTAAATACGTATATTTATTATTTTCCAATATTATATTAACACGAAGAGAGCTTTTTGAGAAGCATCTAATGCTATTCGTTTACCTATTCGTTTACCTAAATACAAGCAGTACAAGGCGATTTATGTAAGCAATTGTTCGAATGTACCATTTGCCATTTACAGCGCGTTTAACAAAATAGCTGAAACTAAGTAGTTTATTTCGTACTTTCAGACCTACCTAGATGATGATGCGTTACAGGAGATAGAAGAGTTACCTGAACAACTCAACAAGTACAAAGGTAACACTTAACCATCATGTGACGTCATATCAGTAACAATATGCTGTAATGTTTTATGTTCGAGATTAAAACTCATGGAAATATTAAAAGCAAACAAGTACACGTAGTCCTGCGAAAATAAAGGTCTTTGTGGGGCCCAAATTTCGTGTTTTCCCGACAAAACACCATTTCTTAGATACATGAATTTGTAGACTATGAGTACCCACTCAAACGTAGAATTGCTTTATATCGAACTTGTAACTACTTCGTTGACCTCTGAACTAAGGAATGAAGATTACCTACGAAATAAACGAAATTACAAACCCCACGAAAATTAGAGATTTCTCAGTTATCTATGGTAGACAAATACTAATATGGGAAGTATTAAACACAGAACATACGATTGATGTGATAGATCAAACTTGTCTGAAAAGAAAAGAAAGTACTTTGTTATCGGCTAAAAGTACACAGATTAACAGTAACTAGAACTGAGGAGGATGGTCATCTGTTATATAAAATCTGTTTTACATGGTATTGTGTATTATAATTTTTATTTATAATGTTCATAATAAATCAAATTACTATGTATTGATTAATATATATATAAAATTGAAATTGGATTATAACACAATTGCCATTCAGCTATTTAAGCAAAGGCGGTATAACATAAAGAGGATCTCACAAGTTGCTAACGAATTTTTTGGCAATTTTATAAATATCTTTCCAAAAGGCGTATATTTATATTCATTATGCGTACGGATTTATTCGACAGATCAATTCATGGAGTTTGATTTGGACAACTCTGGCGATATTGGTAAGTATCAAACAGAAATTTAAGCATCAACTTTATTTCATTATAAATAAAAGCATATCAGTTTAAAGCGCGTTCGTTTGTAACTGGTTGATACAAGTTGTACATAATAAAACAATTGTTAACTGTGTCATTGCAGTCGATCTATGTATTTTGTGTAGTATTTCATAATATCTATAGTTTCTAGTGTCTGTAGTTTCAATAATAATTCCAAGCGTAGATTTTTCTACCTAGATATTACTATAATTTTGTATATTTTGGTGTATGAATGGCCAAACAATGCATAATAAATATGATATTTAATTTTATTTGAAAAAATCTTAATAATTGTTAATGAATGATAACTTGTGTGCTGTATCAATAAATTGCATTTTATGGAATCCAACTAAGGATGCTCTGTATATCTATAAACTTGTTTAACTTGTTTAAACTTTGGATACACGCAGGTTTGATGGTATATATTGCTATCTATTAATTTCATTAATGATAATTAGACATTATGGAGCTGAAGCAGATGATGGAGAAGCTGAATTGCGCTAAGACTCATCTGGAGCTGAAGAAGATGATAGCAGAGGTGGACACGACTGGATCAGGAACTATTTCGTACAAAGAGTTCCTCGATATGATGTTGGGTACAAAATCAACTGTCCTCAAACTGTAAGTCGGTTGTTGATCATAACAGTTATCCTGTTAGAGCCGAACGTGAGTTTTGATCGTATAAAAACACCCTGGTGAACATTATGTCTCCATTTCTATCTACAATATCTCCTTATTTAATTGATATGCCACCATCCATCATTTTAAACTTAAATGATGATCAATTATTTCCGTTAAAACTGGCATGGAGAGATATACTCGTATGAAATAACACTTAGTTTGTTAAAAAATAAAACACCGAGGGTATATTTACTACAATTTCTGTTGTTTTCATACTGAATTGACCAATAAAAGTGAAGGGTTTAGAGTGGAAAATAACAATAAAAGGACATTGTGACCTCACTGATTCCGGGATGTTTTCTTATTGTGACGTCACAATACTGATTTACTTGGCAGTTAATCTGTTCAATGATGTCATTATCATCATTGAGAAAAAACTTAAGAAACTAGATATTTGTTTCTTGATGAAAAATAGTTTTATTCACTCGTAGTTTGAATATTTCTTTTGTTATATTTCTTACTCGTTCTATACTCGTGAAAAATAAAAAAAAACTTTGAATAGAACTGTAATTAATAAAAAATAGATTATTCTCTATATATGTCATTATGTAACTATTTGACGGGTTTTTTTGAGTGGGGAATGTGATGATATTTCTTCTTTGTTCTGATGTATCCCTAGTTGTATTATTGATTAGTGTTAAGATTATAAATTTATATAGTGTTATTCAGTTGCTAATTTTTTCGTTTGTAACGGAACATTTTTAAAGACTATAAATCAGTATGTACTGAAAAAAATGGTTCTAAGATATAATTTTATTTTTGTTTTTAACATGCATGTTTACACATAATCATGATCACAAAATTAATTATGTATGTGTTAGTGGCCATTTTTCCCGGGAAATTGTAAGATTTCGACAAAAGGCTATTTAAATATAAGTCGTCCTAGCCAGGAAAACATTACAAATGTTCAAACAATAAATGTGGATACATATCACAGTAAAAGTAATCCAAGGGGAATAACTTCCCTTTTTATTAAGGCACTCAATAAGTCCATTGTTCAAGCGCGAAAGAGATTTAAAAAGCGACGGCATATTATTGTTAGAAATGTAATATTTATATACTGCATAAAGTAAAATTTCGATGCAGTTTAATTTTCGCCCTTTTCGCCCTCCGTTATTAGGGCAAATTTATCAAAATAGCGAATATAACGAAACAGCATAATAAACAAAATAATATAATGTGAAGGGCGAACATTGATTTAACAGGCAAAAGAAAAAAGCTTTACTGGGTGAAAATCTCCAGGTATACGGTATATATTTTTATTTGCAGCATTTTGAAATTCGAAGAAAAGATGCGCGAGAAGGAAAGGCCTAAAGGACTACCTCCCAAACGTGATCTGAGCAGTCTGCCATGAACATACCATCATACTGAGTTAAAACTGATATAGATGGGGACTTTTTGGAACGTAATGGTCGAAGTTGTGTCAGACAGTGTGTGAGGTTGTGTAACTAGTTAAATGAAAGCTAGTAGAGGATGAATTAGAGATAAAAGGATGACTCCGGCATGAATGACGGCGCGTTTTCTTTTTTATTTGTTCCTTTCATTGTTTAACAACTAAAAATGCCATATATGTATTTGTATCACAATATTATACATGTATTTGTCCATTTGAAATGAAGGCCTTTAAATAAGTAGCTCTTTAACGTCTTCCAAGATATAAAGGAAATAAGGCCACAGAGATTTGATATATTGTCAATTGAAACTGTGATGTCTATCATTTTTTTGGTGGGAAAAAATAGTTCTTGTTCATAGTGTACAATTATCAATTAATCGTCATATATAACAAATGGTACAGTTTGTTAATTGAGCAAGACATTAACTTTACATTCCAGTAAGTAAGTCACAGTTACAGACCAGTACTTAGAGTGTTAATTGTTTTTACTATCATTGTCCGATTCTTTCATCACCTCCGTTAAACACTTGCATTCATAATCATTGTTAATTTTATGTTCGATATAGCTATGCAATGACTTATTAAAGTGCAATTACTACATCGGATTGTTACATTTGTTGTATTTCTTAATCGATTTTATAGTGGTTTCGAATAGACAATCAAGGATGCGAAAAAGAAATGCATGAAATAATGTTCCTTTATATATTGTTGAAATGAACGATTTCAAGATTTAATATACGTTGCCACCAAAAGAATGAATAATACGAATTACACTCTCATTACACGACAAAATTTAAAAACAATTTCATAGGTTGTGATTGAGATATATTATATGGTGCCGACATGTTTCTAAATTCTACGAACAGGAAAAAATAAATAAACAGAAGCAGCATATCAGAGCATTATTTTCATCCTCATTGTTTATTATTTTAAAATATTTGTTTTCCACTCAATTTTGATATTTCGGAGCAAGATTGACTTACTTTCCTTATCGTTTTGATTAAAGTATGTCTAACATTCGTCACAAAAGTACGATATGTACGGCTATAGTATTGCACTTCTACAAAAGCCCATTCCGCCCGATGAATTCTAAGCTGTACTAGAGCCAAGCACGTTTATGTTTGACGAGTCTGCTGTTTATTAACGGGTCTATATATTACACGAACAGTGTTGTTTATAGACTTTACACTCGTGAACAAATTACACTTTACATTTAATTATCGAACCGATTACTCGTAGATGTATATAGACTGGTAGGTGAAAGTTGTTGCACTAGGTGTTAAATTCATGGTAGCGTCTGCGATTGGCACATGTTAAAATTAAAATTTGTTGGTTTAGTATTATGGTATTTATCTTAAAATATTATTTTACTACTGATAGTATGCCTCAAAACTGATTGAAAATAAGACCATAACGCTATATATATGTTTCAAACAGAAAATGTTGCAGCGGGACCAATGGTTAACAAACCATTTTTTTTTTATTAAGATTAGGTAAAACAGAAAATCACAAAAAACGAAAGCGTCAAAACACAAATAAAAAATTAGATTTCAGAGCCAAATATGAATAGTCCACAGGCTCTTCATCACGGTCATCAGGGCCTTGGTGTTCGAATGTTTAAGGCGTCTGACCGTCAACGATAAGTAGTCCTACACCTCTGGGTCACCAGTTCGTGGACTACGTGAGGCACTCGTCAAGTACTAATCGCAGGTCTGATTATTTTTGCCGGGTACTCCGGTTTCCTCCACTACCAAAATCTGACTCGTCCATACATGACCATAGCTGTTAATAGGACGTAAAGCCCAAACAAACCAAACCAATTACAGTTATAAAACAAAATAAAAGTTTAACTAATGCCGTGACTAAACTATTTACAAAGTACGCTAGTAAAACAATATGCACGAATATCGTTTTTGATGGTATTTAAAATATTGCTTTCTATTAAGACCGTCGCGTTGTACTGATTCAGCATTAAAAACGTTTTTAATATTTTACCCGGATATATGAAGACCCATCAATGCAAATATGCACCAAGCTAAAATTAATAAAACGCATAAATAATTCCGTTGGAAAGCAATAAATTAACATATTTACTTTGTTTGGTGGTGGTCTATTTAGAATTTCAGTTAGAACGCGATAATTGAAATAAGGTCAATTCATTTTTAAACGGAAGTGGTACAGAAAAGATTCTTACGACAGGATTCTTGAATAATTATCCAGGACATTGCTTCAATGTAAATAAAAACACAGAAATTCTGTATAAAAATATAGAAATTTTATTCGCAATAACCATGTTTAAATTAACAGTTGAGTCATTATAAAACATAAACATATATAATCCAGACAATATCAAGTGAAAAAGTAATCCAATTTGAGTCATGAATTTGTAATCTATTTATGTAGACAAGTTAACCATTTAATTATTTCACAATAGCATTTGCAAACTAGCATGCACGTTCGGTAAAAACACCGAAAAAACATGATGATGATGGGCACATCAGGATATTCAAATGACATAAAGCTAAGTAGTGATTTGTGTATCAGATTGTTCGGATGATGACATCTTGTCATCTGTCATTCCTGTTAAGTTATGAGCAACTCTACGCTACAAGTACAACACAATAAATTATAAAAAACGAGAAAAATGAATAAATAAAGCTGATCAACAGCTGAAAAAATTAAGTTATGGATTTCTAAGAAATACTACTAAATATGATATCATTCACTCGTACTCGTTACAAAAAAAGCGGTTTAAGTTTTGTACATTTTAAATACTGATCCTTGATAATTAATATTTAATGGGTGATAAAGTCTCTGTTGCTACTTATTTAAGCCGGAGACAGTTGGTTATCGGATCTTCGGGGTTCCATATGACAATCGCACGGGTCTATCTTGCAGTAACCTTGGTGACACATACGTTCACACCATTCCTTATATCCTGCCACACGTCGGTAAAGACCTCGCACTTCACACACGGGTACAAGGACTTCTGTGTCTGGATCAATACACCTGCATGTATCGATTGGACAGAATCCCCTGTAACCGTTGGCAATGCAATATTGATCTACCTTCTCTGCAATTTCCTCTTTTTTGAAGTCGAACCGACCGTGATAACGACAGTTGAAACATAATTTCGGCTCATCCATTGGCATAGACGCTGTGGTCGTTTCCGGAGAAGTTATGAATGGGTTCAGTGTAGAAGTTGTAATGTCTTCCGTGGTTGTTGACCTTTCAGTTGTTGTACTTTGTCCAGTTGTCATTGTCTGGTCGGTTTTTATTGATTCTACAGTTGTTGTAGCTTGTTCGGTTGTGGAAACGTCTTTTGTAGTCATTGGCTGTTCGGTTGTGGTATGTTTTTCGGTTGTGGTAGCTTCTTCCGATATTGTTTTCTCAGATGTAGAAGCAGGTTCAGTGGTTGTAGCTTCTTCCGATGTTGTTTTCTCAGTTGTAGAAGCAGGTTCAGTGGTTGTAGATTCTGCCGTTGTTGTTTTCTTAGATGTAGAAGCAGGTTCAGTGGTTGTAGCTTCTTCCGATGTTGTTTTCTCAGTTGTAGGAGCAGGTTCAGTGGTTGTAGATTCTGCCGTTGTTGTTTTCTCAGATGTAGGAGCAGGTTCAGTGGTTGTAACTTCTGCCGATGTTGTTTTCTCAGTTGTAGGAGCAGGTTCGGTTGTTGTCCATTCGGTGGTCATATCTTCAACAACTGAAATAATAAAGACGTTGATTTAAAACATGAATGACTGATAAATGAACAAATAAACAAAAAAACAACATAAATAAAGCAAACGATACAATCCGCTTATAGATGATTATGTTAAAAACAAAAAAATTAGGTGTGATTGTCAACTTATTGTATTATAACTATATTGAGAAATATGAAATATTGTTATAACATTATAATCTTTCAACATACCTGGTGGAAGAGTGATTTCATCTAGAAGACAGGCAAAGAATCTCCTTGTTGGCTCTATCACATTGCTCATATATCTGAGGACCGACACAGCTTGTTCGCGTGAACAGTGGTTACTAGCGGCGTTAACGAAACAATATGTGGTAGTCTGCAGCAAGCTGAAATAACAAAAGGACTATATAGGTATTGCCAGGAACATATTTTAAAAGAAAATCGATGTGATCGATAACTTGGATTGTCTGTGCTAATCTATATCAACAAAGACAATAAACATGTTTTTGGAAATCAACGTATGTATACATACCTGCACAGTCGTTGGGATTCCAGGAATAAATCCGGACTAAATGCTATTATTGAAACGAGGGAGCTGATTTCCTGTGTTGGTTCCATGAGGCATGCTTGTGTGTTAGTGACAATATCGGGTTCGGCGAAACATTCAGCCGTTTGCAGGAAGGCTATAAAAACATAAAGGAAAGGTTCTCATACATGCAAATTTAACACCCCTACTTAATTTACATAGATTGTTTTCCAGTAATATCATTAATAAATCCAGTGGTGTTATGACTCATATTTGAGACTATTTATAACGATCAAAACTATAGAATTATATACTCAAATTGAATGTCAGTCTTTTGTAGTTTTATTGAAAGGGGTTACTGTTACTGCGGGTTGTACACGGGTGAACTACAACAGGCAAGGTATTTTGTGTAATTTTCATTTTATATTAAATTGTTATGTAAACTTAATCGAACGCCTATGTTTATATTATAATTAAGTATTGTTGAGTGTACAAATAAAGGTTACCTTGTTTTCCTGATCCACAGACATAGTTAAAAGTATGTCGCAGGGAGGTGTATTGTAATAAGTGTGCTCCAGTGCAACCTTGGGTTTCTACCTCCAGACAAGTGTCTAACGCGCCAACTGACCTGTAGAACAAGAACAAGACTCTGCATAAGCAATCTGTATACAGGATAAAGGATTGTAATAGTTTGATTTCCTGCAAACAAAGACACAGTAAACATTTATATTGTGGCTTTAAAAGATCTTTGAGACAGAGACAAACTAATACTTACATGCACAACTCCTCCAGTTCAATAGAAGATAGCTGGGGAAACACTCCAGTGGTTGACGCTTCCAGCATCTGAGAGTAGAAAGGCGACGCCCCTATAGAGTTAACAATACACTGAGCAATAACGGTATTATCACAACTGATTTCGGATCCTATATCCATCTCAAAAGTTGTTGGTTCCATGATTGAACTGGTCGTTGACTCCATGGTTGTGCTGGTTATGGGTTCCATGGTTGTGCTTTTCGTGGGTTTCATGGTTGAAGTGGTTGTGGGTTCCATGGTTGTGCTGGGTGTTTGTTCCATGGTTGTGCTTGTCGTAGGTTCCATAGTTGTGCTGGTCGATGGTTCAAATGTTGTGTTAGTTGCGGGTTCCATAGTTGTGCTGGTCGATGGTTCAACGGTTGTGCTGGTTGTGTGTTCCAAAGTTGCGCTGGTTGTGAGTTCCATGGTTGTGCTGGTCGAGGGTTCCATGGTTGTGGATTCCATGGTTGTTGGTTCCATGGTTGTTGGTTCCATGGTTGTTGGCTCCATGGTTGTTGGTTCCATGGTTGTTGGCTCCATGGTTGTTGGTTCCATAGTTGTTGGTTCCATGGTTGTTGGTTCCATAGTTGTTGGCTCCATGGTTGTTGGTTCCATGGTTGTTGGTTCCATGGTTGTTGGCTCCGTGGTTGTTGGTTCCATGGTTGTTGGTTCCATGGTTGTTGGTTCCTTGGTTGTGGTAGTTGTGGGTTCCATGGTTGTGCTTGTCGTGAGTTTCAAGGTTGAAGTGGTTTTCGGTTCCATGGTTGTGCTGGTTTTTGATTCCATGGTCGGTTCCATAGTTGTACTGGTCCTTGGTTCCATGGTAAAACTGGTAGTTGGTGTTTCACTGGCAACACTAGTTGTCAGTTCCATACTAGAACTAGTGGCTGATTCCATGGCGGAGCTAGTTGCTACTTTCATAGGAGCATTAGTTGTTAGTTCTGTTGTGGTACTAGTTGTGGTTAACTCAGCAGAATTTTCCTGAGCAGTGGAGAATGTTGATGCAATAATCTTTGGTGTTGTTACATCTGTGGACGATCCGACTATGGGTGCAGTAGATGGTTCAAAGACGGTTGTAGTTGTTTCTGTGAAACTAGTACCAAATACAACTGGTGTCGTCTCCGGAAATGATGCAGACTCCGGCTCAGATTCTGGTGTCGTGTTCCTGGATTCTGGTTCAGAGGGGACGATTGACTGATTTAGAGTAGGTTTCGAAGACACAGTGGGCAGAGTGTTAGGTTCAGTAGGTATACCTGCTACTTGAGAAGGAGTTGTCTGGGATTCTCTGACTGGCGGTTGCTCTGAGGTTAAAAAAGGATAATTCACAACCTTTTTTTTTTCATCACCTTACACTTTCAGTTAACGCTTTCTTTGTTGGATATGTTATTCATGATTTAGTTACGCATGTCGGTTTTGTTACTTTATAAACCCTATATCAATATTTGGAGATTTTTTGTGGAACAATGTGACTATGGATACATGCATATAAACATGCTTATTTCATACTGTTGGTCAATTTACAAGTAAGGCTTTATTGTTTGGTATATCACTCTGTGTCTCATCCGGTGACATTGTAAGATATGGATAATCTGTTTTTTAGATTTTACAATTATTAAGTTACCTGTCAATATTTGTTGAGTCTGACAGCTGAGAAGATCCTGTACCGGTCCTGTCAGTGTCGTCATGTATGCCGTCATATACTCACTGGCCCGTGAACCACAATTCGCAGCCGCGGAACTGGTCACACATGGCTGGACACCACCCAGAAGGCTAAATTTCCAGAAAACTTTGTTAGATTGAATGTTAACAAATATGAGTGAGAAGATAAAAATACCTGATTAAGATACTTTCGTCTTAGCAGTATTCAAACAGTTTTTTTCATCTTATATCATCTTCATCAATAGGAAAAACACTTTTACCTTTTTCATACCATGCTTTTTTATTTACTTTATAAATTAAGTACATCTATCAAGTTATAAAATGATTGAAATGGAAAAAAGAGGAAATGGCATGAAATGGCATTATGGCTCAGGAATTAGTGCATTTGACCATTTGGGCAATGAAGTGGATTGAGTGCGTATCGATGCAAATAACTGCAACATACAATAACTAATGCCCATCACATTATATAACGAGTTCTTAGAAATCTTACCTGCATGTTTCTGATATCCTTTCACTACTCTGTAGAGTCTCAGAAATAGAAAAGTCATAAAGGTCCAAACAGGATATCGTCTCGCTCATGAAGGATGGGTCAGATAGACACAGGTTGTTCGCGAAAAACTCTGAAGATTGAATTCATTTAGATGTTAATGCACGCCATTTGTATCCCAAGCTGTTTGTCATGTCGAACTGTCTTAAATGAATGAGAGCGTATAAATAGCAGATAATCGAAAGAAAACACTTTTACCTTTTTCCTATCATTCTAATGTTTAAACATTTAATCAATAAAAAATATCGGAGTTTGTTTCAGTTGTAATTTAACATAATGACTATCCTAATTGTTATAAATTAATAAGAAACTATAGCTTACCATCTTTGGTATTGCATATGAAAGCTGTGGAAGACATTATCAACTCGAACGGGAGAGCTTGCTCTCTGGGACAATCTGCAAGGCCGTTTCCAACACATTCACCAAGTTCAGTGGTTATACTGCAAATAAATTGAAACAACTTAGATTATATTTAATGCGTAACGAAGCGTATAAATATCAAAAAAAGTATCTCTTGAGTTTGATTTTAATGTTAATTTAACCGAGTATACGAATTTGTCCATTTTAGTTATTGAAAATTGAAAATGTAACAAAAAAACTATTAAATATTTTATTAATATATTCTATACAAACATTATTTATATTTTTATGAAAACATTAAAGAAATAATGTGCAATGCATGAATTTAATTTTGAGAAAAGACGGGTAATTTTTTAGTTACAAAGATAACTACTTACTTGCAGAGTGTTGCTAACTCGTCTGACGTAACATTGGGTAGTTGACCTCGTGATGAATGGTTAATAAAATCGTGAAATGAAGGCCATTCCGTTAAAGCAGATTGAAGACAAGTGCCAAGTAATTGTAAATCACATGCTTGACCGAAAGCTGTTACTGAAGTATAAAAAGAAACAAAAATCGTTATTTCAGAGAAAACTGACTGGAAATCTTTCTGAAGTTAATGAAAACTGATAACATTCTTTTGAATTTGAATTAATTATTTACATTTTTACAATAAGCTTAAGAATTAAAAAGACTTACAAGATTTTGATGTGAAAATCATTTTATTTCCTATTCATTTTGTATCTAATGGACCCTTTTTAAAAAATAAAACACGCAATAAATTGTATACGGCAAAAACTGTAATTACAGTTTGTAGTTGACAAATAATGTTTAAAGTACGACGATCAGCAATTAATTTAAATTTTAACTCGCTATAATTTCAACAATAATTATAATTAAAAACAATATCTATACTCACTAACTCAACGTGCCAACGTTAAATCGTTTAAACAAACAATAAACCTAAACTATATTTAGATATTATTATAGCAAGCAATTCACATTTTCTCAATCTTGATATAGTAGGAACAAGAAATAATCAAATTCTCTATTTCAGAAACTTACCTATGAGTGTAGCAGAAACAACGATACTTAGTATAACCTTCATTTTCCCCTCACTGTTTGTTTGCTGTCTTTCGTTTGACTGAATTTCTAAAAACTAGATTGTCTTATATACACTTCGAGACCGTGTTAGGGCATGGCAGGTGACATAATTAATTATTCCACAAACACCACTTAACCCACCTACGAAGGTATGATGTCACGTATTAAGGTGCTCGTCTCTCTAGGCACGGAACCGCCCCCTCCCTGTCTTAGGTCCAACACCTTGCTTTGTTTGTGTAAAATCACGTGATACATGACGAGGACACTAAAACAATGTCCTCAGTGACACCGCTGATCTATCATTGTAAAAAAACAAAATTTATTATCTGTTAGGTAACATGTTTTGTAATAGTTGATATGAATTAACTCAGTTCTTATTCCGCGTCCTAGCGTAGAGAAAATACAACACATAGGAACGGGTAATATACTAATGGAGGTACTTCATCATAGACTTAGTTAAATTCATTCATAAATAATACGTGATTATAATTCATAAGCAGGGAGCTCGATTAAAAGTATTTCAGAAAACAGAGTCAGCGTTCTTTTTAACAGTGAAATGTCTCAAAACCAAGAAAGCATAACCTGGCCGTAAACTATACTAATGAGACAAAAAGATCAATAAAAAGTGTACTTTTGTACATGTAAACATCAAAACATATATGTTTTTGTAATAAAACAACGATATATGTGTTTTTTTTGTAATTAAACATACATCAATAGATCTTTTGTTGACGATTTCATAAAATGATCGATGTTCAATCAAATAAAAAATTGACACAGATACATGAACTTTCAATCATTCTCAATCAAATACTATGTTTTTTTTTTTTATATATTTCGAAGTTGACATTGACAACAACAATTTGCAAGTTCAATATAATGTTTCTTTCTAACAGTGATTAATTTCTCTAATCTGTTTTGTTACACGAGAGATTTGGTAATGGATTGAAACATTGTAGTTCAAGTATTGATAATTGAGATAAACAATGATATAGATGCTAGATAAGAAAAAATGATATAAAACTGAACAATAGAAAAACGTTTTTTGCACAAAAATATTACTAATATTTGTGTTAAATATTAAGTACGAAACCTATCGAATGAAGATTGGAGGTGAAGATCTTAAGTGCATACGTAATATGATATTTGGCAAATTTGTAGATATTCAAACAAATATTTACTTATAGAAACAAAGGAACCTTTCAATTCTCCTTATTTCACACGTTTGAGGTAGGAAAATGTGAAAATGAAATACGAAAGTAAAGTGGTTTGGAGAGGGTACCCGAATAAAAAATACTTGTTGTTCAAAGTAAAAAATATTGTTAAATATCCCAAAATAAAATTGATATTAAGTTAACGCCATCTTGAAAGGATGGTTTAGTACATATGCTGGAACTGAATTTGGTGACTTTTTATTTTATTTTGTTATGGTCATCATATTTGTTTATAAGGCGTTTTCATATGATTTAATTTATTTTCATATGATATTAACATCAATCAATTTCCTTTCAATTTTTTTTTTTTTTTTTTTTTTTGGGGGGGGGGGGGGGGGGGGAATTGAGACAAACGCGAGTACAGTGCTTATCTCTGTCACGTGAGAGATTCTGAAAAAATTGGATTCTTATCATTGGAGAGATAAGGCACTGGACTTTGACTTGTGAAGACTTCGGACTGAAACAATGATAAATGATTTATGATGAAAAGAAAGAAAGAAAGAGATACAAAAAAACGAACAAATCAGATTTTTTTCATAGGAAATTTTGTGTGCTTTTTTCAATATTTCCAAAGTCAATTCATGTTAAAATGAAATGAAACATGATCGTAAAGCGGTTATTGGTGTGATTGTTAATGAATGTAACAGAATAGGAAAGCACAGCACCTGAACGAATTTCGAAAGAGGCGAAAACCCTGAGTAAAGGTCTATTTGTTATTTGACTACAGACTTTATTGACAAAAGAAACACCCTGCATAGCATTTTATTGTCTTCATCAAGCTTTGGAAAGGATAAACATTGTTAAAAAAGCAGATAAAGTAAATTTGGTTTTAGTTATATGAAATTAACGTTGGGTAGGTCCTTTTGAAACATGTTTTGTTAAAAAGTGTACTTATTGCTTTAACACAAAGTGTATTGGAAAGATTCGGATATTATGTTAAATGTAAATTCTTCACGTAAAATTGAAAAAAAAAATCCACTAGCATCATTTTGAAAAACAAAATCTTCATTAAATTGAATGAATTGCGGGAAATTTCACAACGGTGCTTAGTCCACATTTGAAGATTGACACTGACAAAATGTATCTATTAAACTTAATGTAGGTAAAGCTACCTTTTTATATTAACATACGAACTATATTTTTCTTATTGAGTATTCATATTGATTAGACGAAGCTAAGACACATACACGGGACTGCGCTTTTAAATTTGGGAAAAGGTACTGCATACACAAAAAACAATTACACTGCACCATACAGTAGTTTCGTCCTTCTAGGACTCATCGGTGATGCTAGGGATCAAACGGTAGACAGCCAATTTGGTCTAAACTATTGTTGGAACAGATCTAGAAGGGGTAGTGTTTTAACCCCTTTAATTATATGAATTTCAAAAACTAGAGTAATTATGGTTAATATCAAAATTAATAACGGGTAAATAGTGTATATAATATTAAGAACCGTTTCACCACTCAAATGTGCTAACTGTGGCCATCAAACCTTGGGGACTAAACAATCAACCATTCAAGACAGCCAACCTGTATCTAGGGAGATGAACCCAATACATACACATGGGACTGCGCCTTTAGAATTTGGTTTTAGAAACAGCATGTCAAAAAATTAGTTACATTATACCATATAGCTGTTTCGTTCACCAAGGTATTCTAGTGTAAATGCATGAAATCCATGGCCGATATAGATTATTTGTTGCAAAAATGTGTCACGTTTTATGGACTTTTTTGCAAAAATCTTCATTCTTATTATCTTTATACCATACTAATGAATGACCTCAGTATGAAGGATTTTGTTGCAATTACTCTGTTGGTGAAAATATGCATTACTTTGTCCATATATTTGATCGGTATATATTTTCTTCTTTATCGCTTATTATAAGGACTATATAATATGTAATATTTGACAAAAAAAAACAATATATAATGGGTACAAACTTATTATACTTAGAATTTTATTTTTGTTAAAATTGACGGGATCGATTCCTTATGACAAATGCACAGTACAATACATAAAAAAGTGTTTTTCTCGATTTTTCATATTTAAATCCATTAAATAACTGTTTACCCGATAGATCAAGACATGTCTGAATGATAATATATCACTTCTGTGAATCTTGTGGTGTGCCGTTTGGTTTAATGACGTACTGCATTAATCTGCTAGTCACACTCCTTAAGTCCAAATGCACGTAAAAGATGCACAAGTCAGTTTTGCTTGACAAGGTTGTTATTTTGTTGTTGTTGCAATTAAATAAGTAATGAATCAATGGAAAACAAAAATCATATCAGCTCAAAAATAATAACGTCCCCGTTTATTTTCTATTCAAATGAGGTCCTTTAGACATTAAGTCCTACATAATTGAAAGAAAAATAACATCAAAATATGACCTCTCCCCTCTCAAATTTTCGACATGTTTTCTTTTTATACAAATTCAACGTTTTTCTTGAAATCAATTGAATCGTTAAGCAAAAAAATAACTTAATAACTGTGAAACTAATAAAACAAAATGCCTTATTTGGGTAATGTTTTTGTTTGCCTTACGATTCAATGAACATGGGTTTGCGTTAGTGTAAGCTATGCTATAAATGACAGCCTATCTGGCATGCAACAATGTTTATTAGGTTGACCTAGTTTTGACTACTACAGACGGCACCTACACAGCACAGACAACAAATTATACAGATTATGGCTGACGTCATGTTAACGTCCAAGCTCGTCCAGCCAATACACGAACGGTAAAGAATAAACAATTTTTTATGTGGTTCAAATGTAAAAAAAAATGCATACGTACCAATGACCAAGTATTTCAGAATATACACATTTATATTATGACATGTAATTAAAGAGAGTAACTGTCACCGGGTCGGCTTGTTAATATGATCCAAATCACACGTGGACAAGAAGGGGACTGACACGAGCGTTCTATTGTTTTGTTAAGAGTATTAGGGATAGGTCAAATATGTCTTGATCTCATTAATGTATTACCATAGTGATGTTAGTCTATAGTTTTTTTAACAAAAATATTTGATACATTCTTGTGCTTCGATATGATCTCGAAAATAAATTCTTTCTTTCTTTCTTTCCTATTCAATATAGTAAGTGCGGTCAAATGTGACAAACTAAGTCTATAATAGAATTTCTTTATAATTTGTTTGTCAACGCAAGAATAAATCCATCACAGATAGCAAAAAAGGCTTTGCTTCTTTAAAGGTGAGCGTCTCTTGCTTCTTTAAAGGTGAGCGTGTCTTGCTTCTTTAAAGGTGAGCGTGCGTCTCTTGCTTCTTTAAAGGTGAGCGTCTCTTGCTTGTTGCAGCTAAGACCACGGTGTCTTCTTGTAATTCAATTACATGTGCATCAATCGTCACAACGAAGACACGGGATTAAAACATTTTGTTCGCTCACGTAGATAAGAGAAAAAAACAGAACAAAAAATATAAAAAAATATTGTGCTGCAGTAACCACAGCATATGTAGCTTGTGTTCTTCAGTGTTCCTTATAAGCACAGAAGAAAATCACTGATTCTCCAAGGGCGTCATTTAGGTCGCCTCATATGATCATGTAGTGATATAGAGAACATGTCTAGTATTTTCCCGAACATGCAGCAGTTCAACCTTCAGATGCCAAGGACAAATTCGAACTGCAAAAACCCTTCCATTTTCTGAAGTTAGTGTGTAAAGAATTACCTCTTATAAATTTGGGAAAAGATACAGTATGCCAAAAATGAGTTACACAGTCCCAAAACATAAAGTTTGAAACCTTAATTGTTCTAGATACTTTAAAAAACTCCAGGTGAGGTGAAACCCTTAACTTTATGAATTTCTAAAATCAAAGGAGTACTGGTTAATTTGTAATAATTGGATAATGAGTAAAGTATCTATATCATGAATCCCGCCACTACTCATAAATATATTTCTGTGGCTACCAATGTTACGGCAAATCTCGGGGACTAAAATATCCACTAGCAGTGTCTACCACCTTGTATCTTGTAAGATGAATGTAAGATACCAACACACATGTGATTGTACCTTCCATTGTTTGAAATTACATGAACTGAGTGTTGAGGTTCATGCATATATACTTGAACTGGGTGGACGTGTATATATAGGAACTGTTCATTGCTACAGGGTTATATTCTGTAGTTTGATTAATTTTGTCAACAAAATAGTGGAACTTTTGAGTTTTGTTTATGCTTGTATAGTTGTGAGACTTTGGCTGATTATTGGAGCCATTCATGGATTTGTGTCATTAGCCACACTCTGATTTAGTGATGGTGTTGTCTGATGACATTTAAATGTACTTATATATTTATTACATTTATACATAATATGTAAATAAATTTGTTGAATGTGATTGAATTGTTTTATCATGGATGCGGATACAGCCCATTCGAATACTTCGTTTCTTGACACTATTAGTTTAATACTTCGTCTCTTGACACTATTAGTTTAATATTATTCAGAAATAGAAACAGCAGAAGGAATAAAATACATTTTTGTGCAAACCATATTTCAAAATATATTATAATGCAATTATGGAAAAATGATTCAACCATAAGTTTATTGATCGAATGACAAATTAGGTATTACAATTCGTGCCTCTTGAAACAGACAAGCCTTTGTTTATGCATGGTTTACATGTTTACTCATTGTGGTTTTCATGGAAGGTGATATCGAGGATTTCCTGTGAGTCAGGTTGTTTAATCAGTTCAATTGTTTTCAGGATGTCCAGTGCAAATACACTGGAACGGCATACAGCTTTCAATGATAAACGAGTGTTTTTTTTTTTTTTTTTTTACATGTTGTTAGTATAATACACAGGCGAAAAATCTGAGCATGTATCTGATACTTATTAATAAATATTGGTCAATCACAGCGAATTAAAAAATAACATGACACAATGAAATATCAAGTATCCATATTTATTAGTAATAGATATACGGGGTAAGGAAGAAGATTTTAATACAAACAATTTTCATTGTAATTTAATTAACTTGCAATGTATGCAAACTACAATGCAGTGTTAACCGCTTCATATTCCATAAATTGCATACTTTACTTGAAATCACTTAATTAATTGTAAGCCATTTGATTAACTCCAATCACAGAAATTACTGGATTTTTTTTTACTGCAAATCACGTTATTTATTATATAACTTACCTAATTTACCTACTGTAAATAACTTGATTACATTATTTTGCCTCAAACGAACTATTCGCTGAGAAATGAATTAGCCAAAGTTTTAATTTCATCTTGCTTAATTAGATCTCAATTAATGTTTAAGATATATTCGAATCGCAAATTGACGCAAAATATATATTTTTTCGTAATTCAAGTCACACAAAGGCGATACAGTCACAACTGACCGTCTATACGGGAAAACCAACCACAGATAGGAAACATTCTTGTAGGCACAGAGGTGTCAGGACTAGGTGTTGAAATATATAGTTATATTTGCATTGTAATATTAAAGTGATGAACACCTCCACAGAATTACTATTATTAATCCTTTTTTCATATGTATTTCCCACTCTGATCTCAATAATCGTGCGTTACTCCTTAAAATGAGATTTTTTTTCTGTCTGGCAATTAATTTATCTCTCCTTAATGATTAAGCGTGAGTATATGTAAATAATATTTCCGTTTAATCATTTGCATATTTATGCAAATTCTACATATATGCAAATGTATAAGGATATAAATATATATATATAAAATGATAAAAGCTGAAGCAACCTTTTTCCAGGTAACAAAAGATTTAGGAGTAATTAAAAATTGACAAAAATGATTAACAACTTTAGTGTCACAAGAGACATATATTAACGAAATGCAATCAAATTAAAATTGCACCAACTTTACTATCCATGATGAACCCTTGTTAATGACACTACGCGTATGTGCTGATATTTGTCTAGGACAGTGTTATTACAATTATCAACTTTTTGAGAAAGAGAAGTGCAATATTTATTGTATACAAAAGGAGACGCGAATATTATTTTTGGAGTGGATAGATCATCGTATTTAGCCGTAGAAATGTCAAAAATCATTTATTACACGACTATCAAATGTCCTGGGCTCCGATTGACCCAGTACCGATTATGTCGGTCAAATCGTTTGTTATATTTACCCCAGGCACTAGGAATGATGCAAGTCATTAATACATTAATAGAACAGGTGAGGGAACAAATTTTATTCACGATTATCTCCTTGTTAAAACACACCTTTGTTTTGATGGCTACCTATCAATCATCCATACTGTTTGGCGGAAGATACAGAACATAAAAAACAGTATGTGCTTCAAACAGGAATAATTTGGACAACTTCTCTCATACAAATACTCGTTAAAAACAGAGAAAAAATATTATTTTGTCAAAGATAATGTTCGGCATTTACATGTTTCATTTCATTGAAATCAGAATCAAATTAACTTTGAAGCATATTTTGAAAAAGAAATTAAATGAGTTGGATTCATTTTTCAAAATGAAACATTCAATTGATAACGAATCCATCAAATTGAAAACATATTTAGTTTGTTGTGAATCCATCAAACTGAAAATATATTTAGTTGATAAAAGAATGGAAAACACCGTTGCACTGTAATATTCTCAAGAGTTATCAACTGCTGTTCAAGCTCCAAAGCGACCTCGATACCTTTTTTTCCATTTTCCATTAATCTTATATCTTTGTAAACATTACACGGCTAAAAAGCAATTATATAATTATGAAAGCAATCTGCTACTATGTTTGCTTATACAAAACACAATAGTTTACATCAATATATATAATAGCGTAAGTTCATGATATCAAAACATTATTGTACACATATGCCTTTATCTGCTTCATTTACTGATGTAATTAACAAGAGAATATACCGCAAAATTCTTTTTTGTTGTCTGCTTAAACATTTAATCATATATACTTAATCGCATTATGGCGACATTAAAAATGTTACATATATGAGGCCGCGGTGGCTAAGTGGTTAAGACGTCTGACATTCTGCTATCATGCACTAGCCCTCTATCACTGGGTCGTGGGTTCGTGGGGCAGTCGCCAGGTACTGGCCGCCGGTCGGTGGTTTTCTCCGGGAACTCCGGCTTTCCTCCACCAACAATATCTGGCACGTCCTAAATGACCATAGCTGTTGACAGGATGTAAAACGTAAACAAACCAAACCAAACCAAAGTTTACAATATAATGATTTCGAAGTAATTTTTATTCTTCCTAAAATACTGCTTTCATTTCCGGATCTTTAAAGGTTAAAATATCTTTCGTCTAGTTTTAATGTGTTCCAGTTTCAAGTTGTTATTTTTCGTATATGCTATACTATTCCTATCATGTCACTAGCTTTAAATACCCTCAGTCACACAAACGTACTCATTCGAGGATACTAAATGGCGTTTTCTTTAAATTAGTTTCTGCAAGCTCTCATCTTCTGGTGAATTGAATATGGTGTTATGAAATCCAAACTTAACATTTAATTGAAACTGTTCGAATGATTCTAAGTAATCTATAACAATATGACCACCCTGACACACCATATATTGTTTCATATCACATGCTGTTCTATCACTCTAAAAACATTGGTACTGGTTTGACCCAAACAAGCATGGTATCTTTTGATCAACTGATTTACATTTATATATGCTCATTGACCTGACTTAATTATGCTTTGTCTAAAGAATACTATCTAATGTTTTGAGAAATCGCTGACACAGAAATATGCAATTCTGTTTCTTGTAAAAACAAGTTTATCTATATTCCCTAACGGCCATACCACCAATTCGCTCTACAACACCCTATCTCCTTTGAAATTAACAAATATTTAAAGAATTATGCGCTCCTCGCTACTTTTTATCCATTTTGATTCCAAAAGAACCTTTCTGACCCAACTGCATTCTGAACTAGCTGATCTTTTTTTGAGGTTACCATGGTTGCATATTTTGAGGCTAGACTGCCAAGTGCATCTGAGAAATTGGCCGATTTCAAAACAAATTTTCCGACAATTTTGTACCGTTCATATCAGTAATTATATATTTCAAAATGATTAAGAGGGTAACTAGTTATGTATCAATTAGAATTTAAAAAAAAAAAGTTATGTTGAATTAGTTATAGATTCTTATGAAGATGCTATTTGTTTTTAATGTTTGATCGCAACTTTCCCTTTCTTGCTAGTAGCATCCCTGTCTCCCACCTTCATTTCGCAGTTGATTTGATATTCAAAAGCTTACTCCGAATATTAGGATTTCTTTGATAGATGTCGACTTCATGATAACGGACAAACTTAAAACACAGGGTTTGCAAAGAAGCACTTGAGGTTGATGAAGAATTTATATTGTATATGTTTTTAAATATGCCCATGAGTGTGCCTTGTTATTTCGTGGCCATTTCCCCGAGTCCGGCCTTGAGGACGTGACATTACTTGGGTTTAACCTAGATTTTCACGGTGGGTCGTCATGGATGAAGTAGAAGAATTTTTAAAACACCTTCTTAACAAAGGTAGTAACACAGAGTAACTAACAACCACAAGAGGACAGAAAGAATACGCAGAAGTTACAGGTGAACATTAAAAATCATTCTTGGTAATATTGCCTACTATTTCGACCATTACACTTTTGCATTTGCGTGTGATGCCTTAGATCCTGTGGCTGTACGACCACTTCACCTCGGGGTTCCTCTACGACTTCAGCTGAATTTAGTTAATTTGCAATAAAATATACACACATCGCTATATATTCGTTTAAACAGGATTATTTGATTAATGCTCTGAAGACGAATAAACATCCCCTCCACACTGAAGCCATTTTGGTCTCTATGGAGTAGGCCTATAACATATAGATAGAATATATGTTTAAGCAAAGTTTAACCAGAAATATTATAGAAAAAAATCCTGATTCGATTTCGTTTTGTCTTTATTATGATTTCGTAAATGTTTAACTTCCTACCTCATGAGAAAGAAGAGTTCCAAAGTAGCTTTTTGTTTTTGACAATCATGACGCATAAAATAGAGTTTAAGAAAGAAACACTGAATATTTATAACATAGATCTATAACGTGCTTCACTCAAGAAAATACACCATAAAGAAGGTATTTATATTACAAAAATAAGTGGCCCAGTTGATTTAACAGTTGAATTTTGAGCTAGAAAACTTGACTCGAAATTCGTCTTTGACTTTTCTGTTGCTGTGAATCAGTCAATGACTGAATGAGATCAGCATCTCCGATGTTTGTAGATGATACAATTTCTTAAATGATATGACTGTATACATGTCTTTTTGCATAGCCAAGTGTTCTAAAAAAGATGTTATATGTTCCAAATGGCAAATTTCTGCAACAATGTTTTGACGAATGCTTCTTCTAGTAGATAGGAAGCTTCCAAGTTCAGCCATCTGCTTCCGTTATTGGGTTGGACGTCTCTTTTCAGTCTCCCTGAACATATATCTGCCCTATAAACAAGGAAAGCAGAAAAATGCAAATCAATGACGAAAAGAGCTGTCTATGCTCCAGCATACTTTCCATGTCACCCTATATATGCAGGTCCAGTACACTGCCGATTGAGCTATATAGCTATAAAGACCTATATAGCTATATATATACACCTATAAATTATAGCTGTATTGAGCTATATTTTCTCAGATTTCAAATTTCATTAAATTAAAGCAAAGTCGCATAAAACAATAAGGTTAATGGTAATGTTGACTACAAAAAGCATACAGTTAGATGTTTATTTTCATTTTTCATAAATGTAAAATTTCCGATTTCTTTACATCATTTTTTTTAAAAAAGAATACTTATATTTAATGTCTTTTGTTATCAACCTAATGATACAATCTTCTTTTAAATGCGACTTTGTTCCGTTTTCCTTAAAAAAGAAAATCACTTGAAAATAGCTCAAAAGACCTATTTCAGATAGGTCAATAGAGCTATTATAGGTCTTTACAGCTATATAGCTCAATCGACAGAGTGTACTGGACCTGATATGGGAGAGAAACTTTGAATTTTCAATTCAAGCCTAATTCTCATCATATTTTTAAAAAAATCTCAATTTATTAATTCAGCTATAGCTATTGCGTAAGCTTTTGGGAAATAAGTTAATTTATTTGCCCATTTCCCTGTTTTCTCACATTCTTCCTCCCATTCGAAATCATGCTATACATATAGTGATACACAATGCAAGAACAATAGAGATAAAAAGGTATCATATTAAGGAAATCAAGTTAACTATATATGGATACACAGGTATACTATATAGGAGAGACTTAATCAATATATTCTTTGTAAAGTTAGGCTGCATTGTTTAAAACCCCTCTCTCTATAATATATATGCATTTTCAAAAATATTTACATGGTTTATGCATAAGGCAATACCTACAATATACCCAACAGATTTGTTACTTATAAAAAGGGTGGCACATTGGATAACACACTTGTCTTTCACCAAGGAAGCCAGGGTTTGATTCCCGTGAAAACGTATGGTCAGAGTCACCTTCTCGACCACATGGATTATTTCCGGGTACTCCAGGTTCCTCCCACATTAATTAAGATCCCTCATGCGCTTACATCGGGCAAACTTGAGTGATTAATATAAGTTGAAACAACTTGTTTCATAATTGTTGTAAAGTAAATACAGTTTATGTATATAAAAAGACTAGTCTAAGTTTTTGACAAAGCTGTAGTTGATGTATTGGGGGTTGGTGGGTGGTGTCGGATTCGGAAAGGTGTAGACTACAGGGGAACTTTAAATTTGGGATAGTGATGCCTATAGCTACTTCTATGAAGTGCTGATGGAGGATATACTGATGATGTTGTGGCTTTCTCTTTCATGTGATTTACTGTTGACAATCTTAAAAGATTTTTATAGATTTTTTTTTATTTGGCCTTAAATTTCATTTCAATATGTAAATTGAAACATTTATACATTGAAATAATTCTCATCCGCAGAATCAATTGCTGAAGTCAATTAAAATGACACAAAATATTTGTATACTTGCATACATATTTAAGAGACTGAACAGGTAAAAGACAAACAGCCTCTGAAGACAAACATGTCTTGTGGCCATCACACCAGAAACCATCCATGAGTACCATAGATTATTGATTGACCAAAATGAATTAAAAAATCCAAGATAACTATACAAAGAGAGCTTGAAGGATTTTGGATTCACACCTTGTGGATTTTTTGATGAGCTTGCAATTGTTATTGTTACAATTACTGAAAATCAACTATTCTTTTTTTCTTGTTACTGTTTTTGAAATTTGAAGGGTTTAATGTTAAAACCAGGATGTTACTCTATCTTCCACACACTAGTAAGACATACTAACTGTAGTAAACTGATGTGATCATGACTAACCTGGAAATAATCAACATCAAATTAAAATCTTTATTTTTGGTTGCATTCTATGAACTAATCTGTGAAAGAACATATAATGAAAACCTGTTTTATTTCAGTGCTATAATGGCAACTTGGGATGGCGGAGGGGGAGGAGGAAGGTGGAACTCTCCAGATTCTCCAACATCCCGTCAAGTCTCGCCTGGGTCCGAGATTTCCTTACGACCAGACACAGAAGAAAACGTTGTAAACCAAGCAGAAGATGTCATCAGGAACTTCATGTACCAGCGATACCAACAGGATCAGATGGAAGAAGACCCAGAAACAATGGAGCAAACACCAGCCATACCAGAACTTGTTCATTTCACATCTGACCCCATGAGGTATGTCTTATGTCAGTAAGGATCTGATTGTTCAAAGCTGGAGTAGCTTAACTCATTTACCCCTGAAGACATATTTGAATTCTTCCAATTCAAAGGTTGGAATAGTTTTTCAGGGGTGAATGAGTAAGGACCTCTGTTCCACTACAGGCAAAGTACTAAAACATTCACCTGTTTTTTTTTCACATTCATATAGTAAATATGAGCTCCCGTTAATTTTATTTTGGATATAAATGTAGCCTGACTGAGCCAAGGTTCTAACATTGATAAGGTAGCTCAGTTGGTTGTATAGTGACAGTACAATAATATAGGTCAATGGTTCAAATCCTGAGAGGTCAATGGTTCAAATCCTGAGAGGTCAATGGTTCAAATCCTGAGAGGTCAATGGTTCAAATCCTGGTCTGTGCTCATTAAATTCCTTTATTCTGTACACTGTTGCTGATTCTGTTTTGTTTATTTCATCTTTTTTTAATTGTCTTTTCATAAAAATTCTGCAAGAAAGGGCTTTCTTCAAATGCAAAAAATATTTATTAAGCAGTAGTCATATTGGAAAAATAGCTTCTTATGTATACTTAGGCAGTGGTATGAGGTACGGTGTCCTTATTTTACAAATATTTTCCCCAAAAATTCCAAAATGCTTTTAAAATAGACATACTAAGTATATGAAAAGTCATTTTCTCTCTCTTTGTTTTATCATTTTTAATTAATATATATGGAGTTATAGCTATGGAATTTGGAAAATTCACTATATAAAATAAATGTATTAGCTTGTCATTAGCTAGTCAGACTTTTAACAACTGGGGTCAGGTATAGTAAGGCAAAACTTTGAGATGGACATATTTCTTTGCTGTCAGTTTTTCTCACCTGTTAAAATACTAAAAAGTAGTATTCAATTAAATATACTTTAGTAAATAAGCTATACACAATCAAATAAGTTTGTATTCTGTTCAAACAATAAGACAACATTAAAGATATGTTTTAATTGGAAGATTTATTGTTCAATATATGTCTTTACAATGAATGTGTATGAAATGATTTGTAATTTCAGTCAGGCGTCACAGGTTGGGCGCCAATTAGCAAGGATTGGTGACGACATCAATAGAAGATATGCTGATGAATTTAACGACATGATTGGTCAGCTCAATATTACTGAGGATACCGCTTACGAGGTGTTTGCTGGTGTGGCAAGAAAGTAAGAAATTCTGTTGAAGGAACATGTACATGTATTAAAAGTTATATTACCAGATCATTTACCATACTTGCTACTAAGCATGTCTGTTTTTTTTTTTTTATATATGATGGGAATCATGCTGTTGATTTGGATTCACATTGCAACACAATCAAGTTTATTCAGTCTTTAACTCTTGGATATAGAAGGCAAACTTGAGTGGGTCAAATATTGTTTATCTGTGATGGACTTTATAAGTTGATTTGTCAAACAAGTTTAACAGTATTTAATTTAAAATTGGGATTATTAAAACCTACAAAAAAGGGCATTCTCATCATTAAAGCTTACACAAGTTGTTTTCACCAAGGGAATAACTTGACTTAAAACTCTTTGCAAATTTACTTCCGTTAGACGTAGAAATCATAGTTCTCAAGAGTCGTATACATAGAGCCAAGTTTTAAATTAAAGAATCAGCAATTTGTATTTACATTTATTGTTCTATTTTAAAGATCCATCATGTTATAAAGATTCTTAAAAAATGTTTTGGTTGTTCAACTTTTCTATTAATTATATAACCAAGTGAAGTATATTCCGTCTTTGCGTATTGCAGAGTTATCTTCTCTTGGGAGCAGGTATTGATTGTTACGTCATTGGTTTGTGTGAGAAAATTACGTCGTTTTCTCAAAAATTGATGACGTTACTCTCACAAACAAGTGACGTAACAATCAATACCTGCTCCCAAGAGAAGATAACTCTGCAATACGCAAAGACGGAATATAACCTTAATATTTAAGCATTATTTCATATCTCTGATAAGAGCAAGTGTGTTTTGAATCAGTATAACATAAAATGTTAAAAAAATGATGAATGGTTTTGAAATAGAAATAGAAATGTCTGAAATGATTTTTCTTTCTAAATTAAAGTTAAACTTGGATAAAATACCCCTTGCTTCATTTTTCATTTCATTTTTTTGTCTTTCTTAAAATCCTGACCATACATCAGTCTGTATATAACTGAATGCCAAAGATTGGATTGACCAAACTGGTGAAGGTGTAAAAAATTGTTGTGATAAGGAATTCATAAGAACTTTTTGTGATTCAAGCATTTGATTTTCAGGTTGTTTTCTGAAGGGATAAACTGGGGCAGGGTATCGGCACTGTTGTGTTTTGCGTACAGAATAGCTATGAAAGTGTTACGCATCAAGGAGCGCGCCTCACGCTTTGCAGACTTTCTCAGGCTCATCATAAACCATGTCGTCCGCTTTATCAAAGAGATGATAGCTTCCTGGATTGCTCATGAAGGAGGTTGGGTAAGTAGTATTTGAATGATATAAATTTATGAACAATCAAAATCAATCAATGTGAATTTAAGTAGAATTTAAAAAAACCAAACTGTTTATGACATTAAGTAGCATTTTTACACTTGTGAGTATAATCATAGATATTTTATACCCTCTACAACAATGTGAGGGGAAGTCGGTCTATACTGGAATTAGGTTTTTTGTCCATCTGTCTTTATACACAATGTTGCTTGCACTACTCCTCTCAAAATACTGGTCTGATTAGAATGATACTTGGTAAACAGAACCTTTACACTGATGTAAATAAAGAATATCAATTGGAGTTACCTCATTTATTCATGGAGTTATGCCCCTTTGTTAAAGTACTGCACCTATTTGAATGATACATATTGGTACACATAACATACATACAGACATTGAGGGGATGTGAGTATAGAAATTTGAATTACCGTTATTCTTTATGAAGTTGTGTCCCTTTGTTTAAAATGTTGTTTGCCCTTGTTTGTTTGTCATAACAGACAGGAGATATGGGAGAAAATCTTTAGGAATAAGACAAAATCTCCACATAGGGGTAAGATTAATAGAATCATTCACCCCCTTGTGGGTGAGATAGGAGAATCTCAACCCTAGGCTGAGGAGGAAGATTCCTGAAGTTACCAAACACGAGGCTTTGCCGAGTGTTTGGCAACTTAAGAATCTTTCCCCAAGGGTTGAGATTCCTCTATCTCACCCACAAGGGGGTGAATGATTCTTTTTCTCTTACCCTGGTTTCCCATTGTGTATCATATACACAATGTAATGATAACCTTACATGCTAAATTCAGGGTTGATGTGACGTTGATGGATTGTTGAAGTGACATCATGCCATTGTTATGAATAGGGAAATCTCCCCCCCCCCCCCCCCCGAATGTGAGGAAAGGTTTTATAAATCTTACACACACAGGTATTGAGGAAATACAATGTATTCATATATTTGCTATCTTTCTGTTCTAGGTTGCAGCCCTTAAGTACATACCATCAGTAAGCTTGAAGACTTTGGGGGCCATCGCAGGAATCTGTTTCTTGGCCATAGGTGCAGTTTTCTATTTCAACAGGAAAGGAAGTTGAGTGAAAGTACTCTCTAGTTGCCTTAATTGACAATGATCTCAAACTGGTAGATGACTCTATGACCTGCTCAAAATGTTTTATGGTCTCAAGAAAAGAAAGAAAGCAAACAGCACATGGAGACTTTAAGTTGTATGAATGACTTGTCAAAGCTGTCATCCTTTTGTGTAATTTTCATTATTGCCATGTTAAAACCTATAACCCATATGCATTGTTTCAGCAGGTTAACCATACCTGTAAAAGCAGAGACATGACCCTGTTGTAAGAGATTCCTTGACCCTTAGTGGTTGGTTATCATGTTATCTAACTTGTGTTGGATTTTTCAAGCTTTTAACGATATTGAATTGAACCGAGTTTGTGGTGTAGATCCAACACCTGTGTACATGTGTACTAGTGATAGGCAGAAGACAGAAAATAAGAAATTAGGTTTAAAAATAAAATTATACAAATGAAGTGATGTTAAAATTGCAAGCTGATTATTCAGTAAAGTTTTACAACCTTTGGATTTTCTTTTATAAAATGATGCAGTTAAGCATTTTCGCAATTCATTAAAGCATTTTCCTGTCTTGAAAATGATTGATATTAGTATAATTCTTCCTTTTAATTAGCTCATTTAGAAGTAATTTACAACTTGTAGACTAGGAAGATATTTTTTATGCTTTATGACCTTTCGTGATGGTATATATTCAATGAAAAGAAAATACGGATATATGAATTTAATACTTAGGAATACTTTGAATGAAAACATTATAAAAAAGAAGAAATCCAAAAAATTAATTTAATTTTAACAAGAAAAATGTATTGCTTATGTCTTGGTAGTATAAGACTTATTATAACCAATAACTAATCAACTATGTACGATAAATTATCAATGATGAAAGTCGAACTGTTTCCAATCATTAATGTATACATGGGTGCATGTGTGAGTCCTTTACCTTCAAGATTGAATGGAGAGTATTTATTATAACCAAATAATGAGAGTTGAATTACATGGTTAACCAACCCCCATGAGTAAGGGTACATTTTTTCTGTTCGTACATAAAGCAGGAAATTCTATTTCCTCACAATGAGGAAACTGATAGAAGTTATAGAGACTTTTAAAGTGTATTGATATTTAAGCTGTTCATGACAGAAAGAGGCTACAGTGTGATATTAACTTGTGCATGGTAATTTTGAAAATTGCTGTCAAAAGGACTTGTATTTTAACTGGACATTCCAGTGTAAGAAAAGAATGTATGCAATTTTTTATATCTGTTAAATCTATATCATTAAGGAAATGTGTGTTTCCTGTCATTTTTGACAGAAGTGCCTAAATGTTAAACCTGACGTTTACCATAGTATAAGAGAGATGTTAGATAATATACCTAATGTTATCATGAGATTTGTTGTAATGGTATATTTTTTGTATTAGAAGTTTATGAATTGAGCTTTATCAAGCACCGCAGAATGTTTTTGAATGGGTTGAATATGTCCACCATTAGCACTTGTAAATTGTATATAAAATGAAATTTTGCTGAATGAATTGATATCAATTTGATTATTCTACAAGAATATTCAAAAGTTTATCAACCAATCGGATTGATATATACACTGTTGTCATCAGTAGTTAAATGTTTAAATAACATGTACTTTCAGTGAGTTTCTTCACTCTTGTGATATCACTTCCATGTACATGTACATGTATTCCCATGAATAGGTACATACATTGTATATGTATACAATTTTAATTACACTTGTACCCAACATGTACATTGTACCCGATATACATATACCTTTGTACTCTTAATATAAAATATACATGTATGTACCCACATGTACATTGTATCTAAAATACATATACATTTGTACTCCAAATATACATATGTGTATATACATGGGAGGCCAAGGTGGCCAAGTGGTAACAAATAAAGGCGTCTGGCATACTGCTACCACTAGCCCTCCATCACTGGGTTGCGGGTTCGAGACCTAAATGGAGCAGTCGCTAGGTACTGGCTGTAGGTTGTTGGTTTTTCTCCGGTAACTCTGGTTTTCTGCAATGTACATATACATTTGTACTTAAATATAATACATACATGTATATACCCACATGTACACAATCATGCACATGTACCCCTTTTGTGTAAAAAATACATGTACACATCACATACAGAATGAAGACTTATACTCCATAAACTGTACATGTACCCTTCTTATCATTACATATTCACATACATGTAAAGAGCTATCTGTATACACTGCTTCAGTGTATTATAATTTGATGTTGCTGAATTTGAAAAGAGTTACTCAGACAACATTTTATATACATTGTATACACATGCTCTCATTTTGGTTTGTTGCACTTTGATGAACTTGTTGGGTTGGAAATTTTGAAAATATCTAATTAATGAAAAGATATGACTGAATGGGTAGTTAGGTGAATTCTGGGCACTTTTGTTTCTCTAGTCCATAATGTGCAAGACAAAAAACTTCATGGTTATCAGGAAGTTCACTGTAAAATGTTTGGACTTTTACACAGGCAGACATTATTCAGGGATGATTCTTTTTAAAAACTGGATGTAAAAAGATCTTTTTTTCTAGTCGCGACGTGATGGCGGCTTCAAAATTAATTTTTTGCGTTTAACTTAGTTTCACTGAAAGTATAAGTGCTAGACCAACCAAACTTGGACCATAGATGCATCACAGGTAGTACAACCCATGCATCAAATGCTGGAAGGGCCTACCTTTCATGGTCCATTGATTTTGTCAGCAGCTCCATCAACATGATGGAGGCATGGTAGTCTAATGGTAGGACGCCTGGCTCGTAACCGAAATGTTGCAAGTTCGACTCTCGTTACGGCACTGTGTTGTATCTTTGAGCAGGATACTTTACTCCGCTTGTTCCAGTCTTCACAGCTGTAAATGAGTACGTGGTTGGGTAGTGCTAGAATTATAGAATGCTAGCTGTGAGGGTCGAAATGGCAGCACCGGCTCCAGCTCCTCAGGGAGTTGAGAAAGACATTGGCTGGTTGCGAAGGCCCTATAATTATAACCGCGGATAATAATTTGTGAACCGCTTTGAGACAACCTATGAACTAAGTTGTGATAAAGCGATATATAAGAACCTCAAATTATTAACTGGTATTATTATAAACATTAAGTTTTTGCGTTTAATTTAGTTTCTCTGATATGTGTATTGATGGTCGAGGTGGGGCGCTGGCGAGACATATCAATCCGAATAGACATATGTATAGATAACCTAATGGCCAGCACTAAGTTTATATATAGTTATATATAGCTTATTAGGTATTAACCTAATGGCCAGCACTAAGTTTATATAGTTATATATAGCTTATTAGGTATTAACCTAATGGCCAGCACCAAGTTTATATATAGTTATATATAGCTTATTAGGTATTAACCTAATGGCAAGCACTAAGTTTATATATAGTTATATATAGCTTATGAGGTATTCAGTATTTATTTACTAAATTGACAGTTGAATGTACAGTAAATGTTGTTAATTTAACGCAACTGAAATTTCAGTACATTATCAAATTTTAACATGTTGGTTTGGTGAATTGATGCACCTACAATATATGCAATGGAAAAACTATGTACAGAAACTGCAAATACTTTATAATAGAAACTTTATTAATATTACAACAGTGATGAATTAAGTTATTTCAACTGATATTAATCATTCTAGTTGGTCTGGATGTTAGCGTGCAGGGGTTGTAAATGTGGGAGGAAACAGGAGTACCTGAAGAAAACCCAGATGGTGGGCAGGTGACCCAATACCTTTCATGTTCAATTAGAAAATCAAACTCTGACTGCCTTAATGAAAGGCGAGTGCTTTATCCACTGCACCATTCGATCAACGCTGCAATTAGTGGGACAGAAACTTAACAATATTTCAAGTGTCTGTTTACAGTTTTTGAGGGACCAAGGGTCTTAATTTAGAAAATTCTTTCAAGTCAATAGCATTTATATATATATTTGCAGATTTTGTCTTGTTAAAGCTTACAATATGTGTGTATCTGGCTATTGTATTTCCACAATGCTTTTGTGTTTCTTTTTTGAATGCTTAACCTTATGCACATGTAAATGATATTCAGTAATTAGGGCCCTGGATCAAAGATGCGGGGGGCCCTATAGTAATCAGGTTGTCCGTCCGTCTGTCTGTTTTTGTTCTTTTGCACAATATTGATGAAGTAAATGGAGTATGTTTTATTAAATTTTACATGATGATTTCCCATGAATCCAAGTTCTGGCAGATCATATTCAAAATGGCTGCTAATCAGCCATCTTGGATTTTAACATTAGAAAATTCATTTTTTTTCGCTCTTAACTGGTTTACATTTTGTTATGACATTATGAAGCAAAGTTGGTCACAATACAACAAGAAGTCAACTGATCAAAGGTCAAGGTCATTGGATTAAAGGTCAAGGTCAGATTTTGTATCTTTTTGCTGCTTAACATTTTGTTTTGACATTATGAAGCAAAAATTGGTCACACTCAAACAAGGTATCAACTGACCAAAGGTCAAGGTCACTGGGTCAAAGGTCAAGGTCAGATTTTGTACCTTTTCCCTGATGAACATTTTGTTATGACATTATGAAGCAAAGTTGGTTGGAATTTAACAAAGGGTCAATTGACTTAAAGTCAAGGTCACTGGGTCAAAGGTCAAGGTCAATTTAGTATCTTTTCACTGGTGAACATTTTGTTAAGACACTTTGAAGCAATGTTGGTCGGAATTAAACAAGGAGTCAGTTGATCGAAAGTCAAGGTCACTGGGTCAAAGGTCAAGGTCAAATTTTGTATCTTTTCCGCGATGAACCTTTTGTTTTGACATTATGAATCAAAGTTGGTCAAATTTAACAAAGAGTCAACTGACTTAAGGTGAAGGTCACTGGGTCAATGTCAAGGTCAAATATTGTATCTTTTTACTGATATTTTTTTTTAATGTTATTTTGAAGCAAAGTTGTTCAGAACTTAACACAGAGTCAACTGACCAAAGGTCCAGGTTACAGGGTCCAAAGGTTCAAGGTCAAGTTTTGTTTCTTTCACTGATGAAGATTTTGTTATGATATTATGAAGCAAAGTTGGTCAGAATTGAAGAATAAGATATGACCATAGATCAGGGTCACTGGGTTAAAGGTCAAGGTAATTTGGGTCCAAAGGTCAAAGACAAAGTGGATCTCTGACTTTGACTCTGGCTCTTGATGGGGGACGTATTTAAGGTGAAATAAAACAAATCAAAGCTAACAAATGAATATTGCATCGGTATTTACATTTCTGTTAGCCCAGCAAATATTGAGACGGAAGGAAACAAGACCCACATCATAGTACATGTAAAATGTATATTTTGCTTCCTTGCGACTTTTTTGGAAGCCCAAATGTCAAACGTGAAGCTCAGCTATATGGGCAGATTGCTTCTTGATGATTATGGGGGATATATTGCCTAAGATGGGGCCCTTACTGACTTGTCAGTGTTCTAGTTTATTTTGAATTCTTCAGGTTTTTTGATATATTTATATTGTAGCAAACCCTTATATATCAATTCCTTCACTGTATCTGAGATTGAAATATTCCATGCATGAAGACGAAGTCATCAGCAAATGGCTTGAGTTTATGGTAAACAAATATATATAATTCATATCTTATGTGTTCATTTCCCTGTTATCAATACGTATAATGTGATATGTGTGAAAGTTAAGCGTAAAATGAAATGCAAGTAAATCATTTGTTTATCAAATTATAGTTATCCTTTACCATACAGATGTACATACTCACTTGTCCTAAGAGTCTGTCAATTCAAATGTTTAAGAAAATCAATACAGTTCAACTCTATAATATGCAATTGAATATTTTAAAAACATCCAATCATCTCAAAGACATGATTTTGGTCTTATAGTTTCAAACATCTTGCATGTTTATCTCTTGAAGTTTGTTCATGGTGCTGACAGCATTTACATAAAGGAGAACGTTATATATATATATTTTTTAAATCATTCATTGTTCTTTCATTTGATTCCTTTTCAAAATTGACAGGTTAAGGTAAGGTTGAACATTTGCTTACAAGAATTGTGTCATTTGTTATCATACACATGAAACACATATAAAATTTAGGTTTTAAAGAAATTCACTTTTGCAAATTTCATTTTGATCTGTTTGAAAGAATCTTTGTTCAACTCAATAAAGTCTATATTTTTCTCGATGTCTTTGTAATCGGCACCTGAACAGCAAACTGCCTGATAGGATAAACAGCAGACATCCATTCGAACATTGAGGAGGATTGGTGAACTTTTTTAAACTTACAGACGTTATCAGGAAAGGGGAAATGGTTCTGTACTGTCTGATTTTTTCCCTGTGTTATTGCTGCTAGTCATATGGTTTGAGTTTGAGATTACTTCTTTCTACTTTTGTCATAACTAACCCAAACATGTTTGTTCCTAATGTAATTAGTGCAAGGATATTTTCGTTAGAATAGAAATACAGTGTTATTGAATAAAACAAGCAAAAGCTTTGTACTAAACACCACAGAAACACCTATAACTCTATGCTGGTCAATATCAATTTGTTAATGAACTTCAGGGTATAAATTAAAGTCAAACCTAAGAAATATGTTTATGACATACTTCTGATAGATGTTTCATAACTCATCCAGCCCTGAAGACACATTTGAACTCTTCCAGTTCAAAGGCTAGAATAGTTCATTATGAAATTTCAGGGGGAAATGAGTTAAAGATAAGGTTTCATCTCAATATTTGGGTATTCTCTTAGGCATTGTTGCATGATTCTTTTGTTATGAAGTTTTCATTGGCTAAATAAAATATGGAGAGTACAATATGTTTATATATTGTTGCGTTTTTCGGACCAGGTGAGCTTATGCCATGGCGCGGCATCCATCGTCCGTCAACTTTTCCTAAAAAATCACTACTAGTAATGAACGACTGAGCAGATTTTGACCAAGGGGGAAGGGGAACAAATTTTTTATAAATGGTGGGTCTGGTCCCCCAGGGGCCTAAGGAGTGGGGCCCAATAGGGGAAACATAGCAAATTCTTTAAAATCCTCCTTATTCTGTAGGAATGAAAGGATTTGTTCCACATTCGTGAGTGAAGGGGAACCAATTTTGTATAAACGGTGGGACTTGCCCTCCTGGGGGCTGAGGGGCGCGGGGCCCAATAGGGCAAATGTAACAAATACTTTAAAATCCATCTTCTTCTGTAGTAATGAAAGGATTTGTTCCATATTTGGTCTGAAGCATCCTTGGGTAAAGGTGAACCAGATTGTATAAACCGTGGGTCTGGCCCCTCAGAGGCCTGAGGTGTGGGGCCCAATAGGGGAAACATGCAGATTTTGACCAAGTTTGGTCTGAAGCATGAATGGGGGAAGGGGATCTTTTTTTGTATAAATGGTAGGTCTGGACCCCTGGGGCTAAGGGGCGGGGCCCGATAGGGGAAATAGAGCAAGTCTTAATATCCATCTTCTTCTGAAGGAAAGGCAGGATTCTGTCCCAATTTTGTCTGAAGCATACTTGGGTGAAGGGGAATCAATTTTGTATAAATGGTGGGTCTCGGCCCCCTCGGGCAGGAGGGGTGGGACCTGATAGGGTAAATAGGGCAATTTCTTGAAAACCTTTCTTCTCCTGAAGGAATTACAGGATTCTGTCCCAATTTTGTGTGAAGTATACTTGGCTGAAGGAGAATCAATTTTGTAATAAAATGGTGGGTCTCGGTCCCCTGGGGCGGGAGGAGCGGGGCTCATTAGGGGAAATGGAGGAAATTCTTTAATATCCTTCTTCTATAGGAATGACAAGATTCTGTCCCAATTTTGTCTGAAGTATAAGCAGTGGGTGTGGTCTACCAGGGGGCAGAAGGGTGGGGCCCAATAGGAGAAATAGAGGTAAAACCTTTAAAATCCTTTTTCAACCATCGGGATTAAGGTAATTTATCCTTATTTAGTCTGGAGCATCCTTGGGCCAAGGGGTCTCAATTTTGTATTATTGGAGGGTATGACCCCCCCCTAGGGGCATAGGGTTGGGGCTCTGTTTGAAGTTTGTTCTCGCTATATCTCAAGTACTGGATGGATCTTTCTGAAATTTCATATGTACTTACAGCACCTACCATGGAGTGCTATATCTTTACTTCATACCAATTATTTTAAACATATGTCAAAAGTAATATTTGAAGAAAGTGTAGATCTTCTGTGATACTGGACCAAAAAAGATGAAAATAACAATAAAAAAGTGGGACCCTGTCTTGACTATTTAGAAGGAGAACAAACCTGGTGTAAATTGATTTATAAGTGATTTTCCTGTTTGAAGCCTAGTAGACTGATAGTCCCATTATTACATGTGTAGAACTACCCTATTAAATGATGTACTTTGTTGAAGCCAATTATATAAGTTACCATCATTGGCACCAGGTATATTGGAGCAGGTAGAAGTTGGGTATAGTTAGTTATTCCTGTTAGCATCAAGTGTATTGGAGCCAGTAAAAAAAGTTATTCCTGTTGGCATCAAGTTTGAGCCAGTAATGCACAGTTTTTCTTGTTGGCATCAGGTATGTTGGAGCCAGTTATAGTTACTGTTGACATCAAATGTGTTGGAGGCAGTTATAGTTGATTATAACTGTTTGCATCAAATATGTTGGGAGCTAGTTATAGTTAAATATTCCTGTTGGCACCAAGAATGTCAGGTACCAAGTGACTTCCTTAAAAAGCAACCCTTAAATTTTATTTCCTAGTTTTACTGAGACGACCCACAGGAAAATCTGACCAGGTTACAAGTCTTCCATCAATGAGATGTTTAACTGAGAAAAGAAGATACACAGAAGTGTACTAGTTTTATACATACATTCAAAACAATTTCTTTTCCACACAATAATTCAATCTTTAGTAAATACAGGCATATCTTTGTTGTTTATGGAACATACTTTCAGGAAATGATGGATACACTTAGAATGTAGCAACTGAAAAGTTGTTTTTCTTTTCGCCGATTCAGTTATTTGTGAAAGGAAAATATTTTGCAAATTTTTAATTGAAATCCCAATGTTAGAAATCGGTCCATTTAGGACTCGCACAACTAAATCAGCCAATCAGCAGGTAGTTCCTATTTGAAATAAGTTCCGGCTAATTACTGGGCCATTGAAGGAGTTTAATAAGGAACTGATGACAGATTTTTAGATAAATGAAATGTTCAGGTATTTAACTTTTGAAAAATATATACTTTTGATATATTTCCATGTCTGTGTGCGGATTTGCACAGGGGCAAAATGTTTGGGGGCGTTTCTGTTTTGGGTCACCGGTTTTGCTTGTAAACTTCCGGTTGTCAACTTCTTGGCGCTGTGACACTCCAATATGCCACTAAACCTACCAAAAAAGTCATTTTGTAGCCTTTGCAAGGTATGTATTAATGAATCTAGACAGTTGTCACTAGTTTTGAACTTCAAATATTAAAGTTATTAGCTAAAATGTTTGGTAATAATATATAGTAAATAATTTAGTTGTGCGAGTTCTTTACTTAAAGAAGGAAATTAACTCTTATTTTAGGTATAGACCCAGTGCTCTATAGTTTATCCCCCAACAAAGATGAACTCCGATTCGTTCAACATGTATAAGTGTAATCGTCTCTACCTCCCTAGAAGGTTTGTCTGTACTCCGTAGTTCTCCTTCTAATATGTCTGTAGAACTATAAAGTATGTAAGAAATTGTTATATTTGTATAAAATATCTTATCAAACGCATAACGTAATCATGTTTTACAATATCATACGAAACGTCAATTTTCTACATTTGATTTGTAAAAATATAACGAAGCCTTGAATGAATTTCCTTGTTTTGTTCTTCCACATGTCAATCGTTACGTCAAAAAAGTAACAATAAAGTAATTGGCATGACGTAATATATATAGGAGCGGCGGGGTCAGTACACAGGTTTTGTTCTTTGCGCTGAATACGCAGTAGCGTATGTTTTCTAATATTAATTATTGAATGCTTATCCTAAACTACAATTTAACTTGTATGCTAAATCTCAATTTTATCATCTATAAACGATGTTGTAAGAGATGATGTCTCCAACCTGAAACATGCTTTTCTTGTAGTCCGAATTATTCTGACGTTTTATCGACTTTTTTTATATCGTTCTGTCGTCGATTAACCGACCGATATAAAAAAAAGTTGATAAAACGTCAGAATAATTCGGACTAGCTTTTCTTGTAACTACATTTTGTAGTTGTCTCCCTTGGTCATTGGTCAGTTTAGGTAGAAACAGATAATTCTTGATTTCCTTCCATCATGACATATTCCAGTGTGCAGGAAAGGTACGGGACATATTCCAGGGGTACAGGAAAGGTACGGGACATGTTCCAGTGTGCAGGAAAGGTACGGGACATATTCCAGTGTGCAGGAAAGGTACGGGACATATTCCAGTGTGCAGGAAAGGTACGGGACATATTCCAGTGTGCAGGAAAGGTACGGGACATATTCCAGTGTGCAGGAAAGGTACGGGACATATTCCAGTGTGCAGGAAAGGTACGGGACATATTCCAGTGTGCAGGAAAGGTACGGGACATATTCCAGTGTGCAGGAAAGGTACGGGACATATTCCAGTGTGCAGGAAAGGTACGGGACATATTCCAGTGTGCAGGAAAGGTACGGGACATATTCCAGTGTGCAGGAAAGGTACGGGACATATTCCAGTGTGCAGGAAAGGTACGGGACATATTCCAGTGTGCAGGAAAGGTACGGGACATATTCCAGTGTGCAGGAAAGGTACGGGACATATTCCAGTGTGCAGGAAAGGTACGGGACATATTCCAGTGTGCAGGAAAGGTACGGGACATATTCCAGTGTGCAGGAAAGGTACGGGACATATTCCAGTGTGCAGGAAAGGTACGGGACATATTCCAGTGTGCAGGAAAGGTACGGGACATATTCCAGTGTGCAGGAAAGGTACGGGACATATTCCAGTGTGCAGGAAAGGTACGGGACATATTCCAGTGTGCAGGAAAGGTACGGGACATATTCCAGTGTGCAGGAAAGGTACGGGACATATTCCAGTGTGCAGGAAAGGTACGGGACATATTCCAGTGTGCAGGAAAGGTACGGGACATATTCCAGTGTGCAGGAAAGGTACGGGACATATTCCAGTGTGCAGGAAAGGTACGGGACATATTCCAGTGTGCAGGAAAGGTACGGGACATATTCCAGTGTGCAGGAAAGGTACGGGACATATTCCAGTGTGCAGGAAAGGTACGGGACATATTCCAGTGTGCAGGAAAGGTACGGGACATATTCCAGTGTGCAGGAAAGGTACGGGACATATTCCAGTGTGCAGGAAAGGTACGGGACATATTCCAGTGTGCAGGAAAGGTACGGGACATATTCCAGTGTGCAGGAAAGGTACGGGACATATTCCAGTGTGCAGGAAAGGTACGGGACATATTCCAGTGTGCAGGAAAGGTACGGGACATATTCCAGTGTGCAGGAAAGGTACGGGACATATTCCAGTGTGCAGGAAAGGTACGGGACATATTCCAGTGTGCAGGAAAGGTACGGGACATATTCCAGTGTGCAGGAAAGGTACGGGACATATTCCAGTGTGCAGGAAAGGTACGGGACATATTCCAGTGTGCAGGAAAGGTACGGGACATATTCCAGTGTGCAGGAAAGGTACGGGACATATTCCAGTGTGCAGGAAAGGTACGGGACATATTCCAGTGTGCAGGAAAGGTACGGGACATATTCCAGTGTGCAGGAAAGGTACGGGACATATTCCAGTGTGCAGGAAAGGTACGGGACATATTCCAGTGTGCAGGAAAGGTACGGGACATATTCCAGTGTGCAGGAAAGGTACGGGACATATTCCAGTGTGCAGGAAAGGTACGGGACATATTCCAGTGTGCAGGAAAGGTACGGGACATATTCCAGTGTGCAGGAAAGGTACGGGACATATTCCAGTGTGCAGGAAAGGTACGGGACATATTCCAGTGTGCAGGAAAGGTACGGGACATATTCCAGTGTGCAGGAAAGGTACGGGACATATTCCAGTGTGCAGGAAAGGTACGGGACATATTCCAGTGTGCAGGAAAGGTACGGGACATATTCCAGTGTGCAGGAAAGGTACGGGACATATTCCAGTGTGCAGGAAAGGTACGGGACATATTCCAGTGTGCAGGAAAGGTACGGGACATATTCCAGTGTGCAGGAAAGGTACGGGACATATTCCAGTGTGCAGGAAAGGTACGGGACATATTCCAGTGTGCAGGAAAGGTACGGGACATATTCCAGTGTGCAGGAAAGGTACGGGACATATTCCAGGGGTGCAGGAAAGGTACGGGACATATTCCAGGGGTGCAGGAAAGGTACGGGACATATTCCAGGGGTGCAGGAAAGGTACGGGACATATTCCAGGTTTGCAGGAAAGGTACGGGACATATCCCAGTGTGCAGGAAAGGTACGGGACATATTCCAGGGGTGCAGGAAAGGTACGGGACATATTCCAGGTTTGCAGGAAAGGAACGGGACATATCCCAGTGTGCAGGAAAGGTACGGGACATATTCCATGGGTGCAGGAAAGGTACGGGACATATTCCAGTGTGCAAGAAAGGTACGGGACATATTCCAGGGGTGCAGGAAAGGTACGGGACATATTCCAGGTTTGCAGGAAAGGTACGGGACATATTCCAGGGGTGCAGGAAAGGGACGGGACATATTCCAGGTTTGCAGGAAAGGTACGGGACATATTCCAGGGGTGCAGGAAAGATACGGGATATATTCCAGTGGTACAGGAAAGGTACGGGACATATTCCAGTGTGCAGGAAAGGTACGGGACATATTCCAGTATGCAGCAAAGGTACGGGACATATTCCAGTGTGCAGGAAAGGTACGGGACATATTCCAGGGGTGCAGAGAATGTGAGGATAGCCATTTGACGATATGAAACACAGTTATACAGGAATTCCACAGAACGAAAGCAGAATGTTTTTGTTTTACATTGTAGTTTGAATTTTATTATTTCAGTAGTTTACAGGAAGTATTTGTAGCTTGTTCAAATCATTTTGTTTCATTGAAATTTCAAGTTAACAGTATTCAACCTGAAGAAACAACATAAATGGTATAACGTTAAGGAAGTACTGGTTATCTCCCTTTGTAGCTTGATTAAACCATAAATATATTTAATGAATGGCGGGCTATAAACAATGAATTAAATGGACCTGGTCTTTTATCACGCAAGCTCAAAATAAAGCACGACTACATTACTATGAACAAACTTACTCTTTCATCATTCTGTGTATATTCTTTTAAAGGTTCTCTATAAATATTATTTATATGGGTTGACCATTTAAAATGACGTTGAAGTTCAAGCCTGGTTGTGTCTAATTGGTAACGTAATTGATATCTGAATCATTGAGGAATAGGTAAAGAGGCAGTGTGTCGTAGTCAAGCCCCCTCGCAAAGACGAGATCGTGTTCTTTATCAGACACAGATTTTACTCTATCACAGAAAAAAAAATCAGAATTCTAAACCTTTGTTCAGATGCTTCACTTTTACATCTTATATAATTATCACATATAGCTGGAAAATAGTAAAACATCGGGTGAAATCCCTGACTGATTGACACAATATGTTGTGCTAAGAAATTAATTATTCTGGAAGAAACGATGCTGACTTACAGAATCGTGTATCTATAGATATTTGGCAATATCATTTTTTTTTTACACACTGTATCAAGTAGAACTATCATTTTAAATGCATGTATTTTTAAAAAAGTATACAAAAACATATGTCATTATCTTAAACTAATGGAAAAGTGGTGTTGTGAGTGGTTATGGTCGAATTCATTCGTACGAAAATTGTGTAATAAGAAAGTGGTAGCCGAGATAATTGAGTGAACATAGGGTCTCCACCCTGACACTTTCCGCTATGTAGTATGGGGCAATAACATTATTCTAACATTTAAGGATTGGGTGACAAAGTTAGCCAAGTATTTCTGTCACTCGTCGCTTCAGTAAGTGTACTACTGACAGGAATAAGTTCTAAAGGAAATAAAGTGAAAAAGATGAACTTACAAATATGAAAATAGAAGATTTCCACTCTGTTATTTCATGTTCATCACGAGCTGACTTTTATCATAGTATGGAAATTGTATGACTGATAAATGTCGTTTGAATACAATTTAATTAGACGACTTTCCGTTTCGGTGGTGATGTGTGTAATCAGTCACAGTAACATCATACCTGACTAAGTACGTAGCGTCTAACATCAGTCAGAGGTAATACAACACAAAATGGCCAGCCAGGAGTGTGTTACATACAGCGACCAAGTCAGAGTAACCGGACACTTCATCCGACGGTTTTGTTGTACAAGGTTAAGTTACACGTGGAAATCTTTACATACCTACCTACCTACCTACATACAATACACGCGTGTAATGTATCTTGACAAAGCAAATGCGTCAAAGACAAGTCACAAACAGCTCAATTGACACTTGCAAAATTACACGCACATGCTTTTATGAAAAAAACCCCATCTAGCCCATGTTTTATTGTCCAATAAACCGTGGACTTGCATAATTTATTGTGTATACTGTACAGTTCTATATAAGGAAACTCAGTTATTTGGATTGATTGTGATCGGTGGTCCAAGAGTGGCTCGTTAACAGACCCTTTATAAAGATAACAAAATACCGTCTAATGTGTTAAATTCTCAAAAGAAACCCCATTTCATTATCTCAACAGCAGAGTTTACTATATATAACAATAATATTCTATGTAAGATGTTCGTCACTGAATTAACAGATAACTGTTGGACTTTCCATTTTGTTGTATCTTAATCAAGACTTGACTATTGGTAACATATGTTTCATTTTCCAACAATGTGGCTAATTACTTATGTTTACATCGCCATTTTATATATACTTGAACACCTTACATGGGCTTCCGTTGCATGTATACAGCTTTCAATGTGATTGTGATAAAAAAGGTTTCTTCATAAGTTAATAAAACCCGTCTATTTTCATATTTGCAGATTTACATAGGCGACTATCCTGCTAAAAATGATTTACTATAAACGCATAGACAAAAGCTGATGAAACAATTCAATGTATCACAACTTCAGTTGGAGTTTTACCATCTAACCGAACTGTCAAATAGCCAAGCCTAACCGCCCAATCAAGCTTACCAACAGCCAGAACATGCACTAGCATACCCAAACTATATCTTACCAAGCTGTGGTGCTTCTCAGGACAGAATGTGTGTCTGTATGAGTTGAATTCAAGTGTCAGAGTAAGCAAGGTAGTGCAGGCTGCCTCGCGCATAACGAGACATTATTAAGGATAAACAGTTAAAAAAAACTCCTGTTAGGTGACATTTTAACACTATGTCAATAGCTTATATAGCTCCTTAACCCAATTATAGGTAGGTTGAAAATAGAGTTTGACTGGATAAATTGCTTAAACCGTAGATATGGCAATATTGTGTCATTTGCATAGAAATAAAAAAGGTGTACGTAATCGTAGCACAAAATGTCTGCAATGTAGAGGTTAAGCCAATGTCATGTCGCATACATTTTGGGATTCAATATGAAAAACGTCAACAGCTTTCATAACATTTGACTTAAAAAAGTAGGTCATTATTTAAATTTCATCGTATGACGTAATACAATTGTACTGTATATGTGAAAAATATAGGTTACTTTTGTTAAGTCAAGTGTCTATCGAAACAAGTCATACCTCGAGTATACAACAAGATATGATGTCAAAATTGTAGCAATTTACGTTAAATCATAATGCGCAAATTGCATTCGTCAAAGGATTGTACGATAGTTTTACTTAAAGTGTTTATTTTACACTGGGCGTCAAACAATTTTAAAGTTTCCTATGAGTAATCATATTTCAATTCTTATTCTACAGGTCATTATTGTTGGACATGGGGTTTCAAATCACGGAGCAGGAAAAATGGATTCTTTTTATTAGGTATGATTACAACACAGACCAAACAGATATCGAGAAACACGCAAGTAACATAATCCAACTTCTTGGAGATAGAGTGAAAGATATTGACGGGTGTTTTACTTTTGCTGAAGAGGTCTCACCAATAACGGCTGTGATATCTGAGAAACTCAGAGGGTTACATCTGGACGCTACCATAGCAGTGTGGACAAGCAAAAAGCATCTGAATCTCTGAGATCTGAAACAAGCAATTCTACAATAAAGACAGAAACATTTTCTCCATTGTCCTATTGCATTCAATCAGAAGATGGCATCAAAGAAGCCAAGCAAATAACATATCCTGCTATTCTCAAGCCGAAATACAACGCCTGGGGAGTGGTGAAGGTGATATCTGAAGACGATTGCATTCTACAATACAACATTATACAGAACATATTTAGAGCATCTACAATTGAGGAAACTTTTGGAACGTCAATGATCCTCATGGAACATTTTGATAGTCTCTCCTAAGAGGTGGACGTGGTGATGTTCGGAGGCAAGCTTATGGCTGCATTTATTACCGACATTGGTCTCTACCTCCCTAGCATGTTTGACTGCACACCGTATGCATATCTTCTAATCTGCCTGCAGAACGTCAAGACCAACTGAGGACAACCGCGCTGCATTGCTGTTGCAAAGTCGATTTACTCGATGGAGTTTTCAACACAGAGTTTAAGATGACAAAGACCGATCCTAAACTCGTTGAAGTCAATGGAAGAGTAGGCAGTTTTCGTAGATGTATCGTCTACGAAAAATACATGGCGTCAACTTATGGGGAATCAAGCCATGTTTTCTAGAAGTCACCACTATTTTCTTTGCTGTCGGAACCCTTTCTTTTCAGTAAGTTTCATGAAAAACAGCTTCTGGAAGAAGGCGTTTGTTTAAAACTGAAAGATATGGTTGAAGCAAAGGACATTCTGCTGGTGATGCGACCCGAGACAGAAGAACTGCCCAGTGAGGATGAATTAATTCTCATGCCTTTCTGTCATCTAGTTGCACTCAACAAAACGAGTATAAAGCGTGCTAAACAAACGCTCACAGGAACTTCTCAGGAACCTCGGATTTAACGGGTTCGAATTTGTCATTAAACGATTAACAAGTCTGTGGGCATAATAGGTACAGAGGAGGTAAACCAAACCTCTTAAATGCCATTTTATAAACACCTTCGAAAACTACCATATAAGAAGCACGTTAGTATCTTCTATAAGAAAACACTTGTAAATAATATGAATTTAATATTTGTATAAGCACTGCCTAAAACATCCATATAAGGAGTATTTTCTACATAAAAATCACTTGTAAATTATCAAAATAATGTATTCATTTTTTGGAGCTACTGTTCGACTCTGTATGTCTAGGTATTATCACTATAGGCAACCGAATCATTCAGATGATGCTGTGAAAATTAACATATTTTACCCAGTGTGTGGAAATGACGTTTAAAAACAACAACATTGTATTCAGTTAAAAAGTCCATAGTTATGTTTACGGAACATGTATTCAACTGTCGTTTTTTTCAGCTGTTCCCTCCATCTTCTCCCTGATTAGAACGCATACTCACTCAATCTGAAAACACCGTAGCGGTAGAAACGAGTTTGAGTACCACACTAATCTCTGACCTCATCACCTTGGACAACAATTCTGTACATGGCAAACAAATCCAAAACATAGTGCGGGTGAAATCTAACGACTCCAGATATCATTTTTTTTTAAAAACCGTATTGCTTATCAGCCCCATTATATGTTTTTAGTAACAGTGACCTTGGTAATGGCCTTCGGACTTTTTACGTCCCTATTACACATTTTCATATTACAATCTGTCATCGAGCTTGATTTCAAAAAGATTCGTTTTCTGGATTCCTAGGTCTTTTAAGAAACAGTAACTTTTTCCTTGACCTAACTAATTCTTAGATAATTTGCGGCTGACAGATGGACACCTGCACCTTCGATATGGAACCCTAATGAGTTGTTTTGGTGTTTATTCACTTTCTATTTTTCCAAAAACGTTTGTTCAAAAATGAAATCGTGTTCTCAAATATGTTTTGTTTTAAAATCAAGCAGGGCCAAAACTAGTTGGCTAAATATCAACAACAGTCTTGTAAGAGTAAACGAGCATCAGAACAAGGCCGGGATCCAAACCTTTTACCTCCAACCATAATCAGGTAGGTGCTCAACCCAACTGAACTTACAGATCAGCAGTATTTCATTGGACTTAACCGATAACAGTTATATCGTAAGCGTGTTTAAGGGGAGATTACTGTAGGTTTGAAAACTTGAGAACAATTCTCTAGCGTTTTACCTGCATTTGGACAGGGATCATTAATCAATAACTTATAAGTAGATTATCAGAAATAAGAAACAAACACAGAGAATACAAAAGTGTAAACAAAGCCGCTATTCGAGTTAAAAAACGATATAACTAATGCAAAATACGAACAAAGGAGACAATTAAACAGACAGATTTGAAAAGTATCAAAGATAATAAGACCAGGTATTCTAGAAGACAAAGAGTCTTCTGCATCATCGAGTACAATACCATTTAAATCACATAGGTCAGATTCAAGTACATCACCCTTTTCATAGCCAGAACTAGGGTAGTAACAATGTAACAACAAGGCACATTAGACCTATATATCAAACAAATAACATATGTTCTAATGAGATGATGATGATGATGATGATGATAACGATGATGATACTTTTCACTTATCTTCATCTCCTGCATCTTTGGATACCTTATGTTGTGTTTTTATTACATCAAGATTGGTAACAATAAATTACCTGAAAATTTTACCAAATCTTTTCTTTATTTTTCCTTTTTCGAAACTCATCTGTAAACTGAATGGAAGTCAAAAGTTAGTTGTCATACACTGCATGAGCGATTGCAAAAACAAGCAGGAAAAACACCTAAATGGGAATGATTACAGTATTCTAAGATTCATCAAGCTTTAGACGTTAGATAGTAATATATAAAATCACAGATTGCTGGGGTTCTTTTCCTTCATGTCACAGCCAATCGACCAGTCTTTGACTAGCTTGTGTCACAAAATGCCATGGATACCACAAATAAATCACTTTCAACACAATCTTACAGCTTAAGATTGAACCTCTACGGTAGTAGTAATATTAAGACTTGTTTTTTACTTTTTCTGTTTGGGGTTATGTGTGCACAGGAAATAGTCTCGCCCATATAAATGAAATGCTAGCCTGAAACAATATTCCCGGTAGGAAAATGCTAATATTATTTTTGTTACCATTCTGTTTAAAAATTCACACAAACCTTCCAAAAATTGAAAACACCTTTATATATTATATTATTCAAAATAATGTTCATAACAAAAGCATACATCTCACTACGTTACTTAGAAGTAATCCTACATTCCGTAACCAACCTAAATTCTATACTGATATTGAACATAATAGGGTTAAAAACAATCTTATACCACCATAGTTTATTTTATGTATAATATTAGGGACAGGGCCAAATTGGGAATCCAGGCCCATGAGTCATGAAACAAACTTAAGCTTTGACTTTTCAAATCACAAATAACGTCATAAAAAAGACATCATATTTGATTGGCTAAGCAAAAACTTAAGTCGAATATTGTTTCATGATCCTGATGTCTGTCGATTGGGGACAATCAGTGACGAAACAGATCGGTATGTCACTAACCAAATGATTGGATTGAGTCACCAAGAATTATATGTATGTAATATTGGTTTACCATTTGTTTACTCTTTTATTCAAGATTATATAATAGACAAAAACATCATTATTTGTTCCAGATTATTTCTTAAAAGAGTGAAAGAATTTGACGGGTGTTTTACTTTTACTGAAGAAGATACACCAATAACTGCTGTCATATTTGGCAAACTTAAACTCAGAGGATTTCATCCTGACGCAGCCATAACAGTGAGGAGCAAACAAAAAACCTACGAAGCCATGAAATCCAACACAAGTAATACTCCATTCAAGACAGAAAAATATTCGCCCCTTTCCTTTCGAATCCAAAATGAAAGTGATATAAAAGAGGCCAAGGAGATAAAGTTTCCTGCCAATCTCAACCCGGAACACGACGCGAGTTCCTGGGGAGTTGTGAAGGTTATATCTGAAGACGACTGTCTTTTACAGTACAATAAGATACAGAAAATATTTTAAAAAATCACGCTTTGGAGAAACGTTTGGAACGTCAATGATCCTCATGGAACTTCTTGAAGGTCTGTCCTACGAGGTGGACGTGGTGATTTACGAAGGGGAGCTCATGGCTTCATTTATTACCGATATTGGCCTCTACCTCCCAAACAGGTTTGAGTGCAAATCCGTTTGCACACCTTCTAATCTGTTTGCAGAACGTCAAGACCAACTGAGGACAGCCGCGCATCATTACTGTTGTAAAGTCGGTTTACTCAATGGAGTTTTCAACACAGAGTTTAAGATGACACTATCCGATCCAAAACTCGTTGAAATCAATGGAAGAGTAGGCAGTTTTCATAGATGTATTGTCTACGAGACAATATATGGCGTCAACTTATGGGAGATTGCAGCTGCCATAGCTTGTGGAATTAAGCCTTGTTTTCCAGAAGTAACCCCAAGATGCTTTGCTGTCAGAGCCTATCTCTGCATAAGCTTTCACTGAGAGCAGGTTTTGAAAGACGACGTTTGTCTAAAGCTAAGTTCTATGGCTGAGGCAAACGATATACTCCTGCTCAGGGAGAGCGAGACAACAGACCTGCAATGGGAGGATGAGGAATTCCTTCGACCTTTCTGTCATCTAGTTGCGCTTAACAAAACAAGTACAGAGTGTGACAGACAAACGCTTCCACAGGTTTTCCAGGACATCGCATTTACTGGGACCGATTATGACATTGAACAATTCACTAGTGTGTGGGCTTAATATTTATATAAAACTGCCAACATTTTCCTGACAGAAGAGGTAAACAAAATATATCAAGTGAATTAAAAGTGTGTAAACACTGCCTTAAAATACCATATAGGTAGCACACCAGTAACTTCTATATAAACACCACGTGTAAACAATACGAATTCAATGTTTTTATAAGCACTGCTTAATCTAAAACACTGCCTTAAAATACCATATAGGTAGCACCCCAGTAACTTCTATATAAACACCACTTGTAAACAATACGACTTCAACGTTTTTATAAGCCCTGCTTAAACTCCCATAAAGGAGTATCCCCCAGCGTCTATCCTTTAAATAAAAACGACTAGGTAATTATAAATATGATTCATTTTAGCTACTATTTGACGTATTGTCCTGCTGTAAAAAGTTTGTTAAGTATTTAACCCTGTGACCTTGACAGATATGCTACAGGCCACATAGAATGATATGATTTCCTCCCACATTAGACATTTTGTGGACTGCCAGCTCAGGCAAAAGAGTGAAAAATTAATGTATAGATAATTATTGTAAAATGAACATGTTTAGAATAGTTGGTATAAATGTTTTAAAATATTTGACACCAGTTAAATTTGAAATGTGTTAAGGTCATTCGAATTGATTTGAATAAACAACTTTAGGCCCGTCAACACAGCCCATCACTGGGGCAGTGCCATATCCCAAGGACGCTACTGGTAGCATGCATGTGTTGCCTAACTGTATGCCTATTGATTAAACACATCCGAACTTTAAGTAAGTCTATGCGATTCATTTCAACAAATCAAATAGTCCAGCATTTCAACATTATGCTGGCTGAATAGTATTACCTAAGGACTTTTGGTATTTCAGAGAAACACAGTTTGTGATGTAAAACCGGAGGAAAGCGCTGGATATTGGCACGGGAAAAAAATGCAAAGATGCAGAACATAATATACATAGCATACAAACACATTTGCCGGTTACGACTCTCACCGATTGGAAATGATATGGAGAATTTTCACGATATATATGATACTACCTATTAATGATTTTTATATCTGCTTAAGGAAAGTAAGACCCAAGGGACGTGGCAGCCCTTCACATGGGAAATGCCGATCGCATGATTGTATTCAACTATTCATGCCGTTACATGTACATTGACTATTGGTTGGCAACCTGAGACGATTTCCTGTTATGACTTTTCGACAACGTCCCGGTGTTGGCCAGGACACTAGTGCCTATCCTGTAAGCATGGATATAACAATCAATTCATGCCCATGATGTGAATACGTGTTCATGTGGTATTTTTTTTATGATTTTAAGAAGTACAGCTCTAATTTCATCAACATGTTTTTACATAAAATGCGAAATAAACATGTCCGTCTCTTAAAAAGATCATTTATCATTTATATTTTAAGATGCAATTTGATAATGCAAACGATTGTAATCCATAAAACGCATGCAGACAGTACACAATGATTTGAAATATGCTAAGTTTTATCCGCATAACACTTTAGACTTAGTCTGGTTGAGCATGTTCGCGCGCCACACGGTGTGATATCCACGGAACAAATAGGACTATCGATATACATGTTACACAAAGCGTTGAGCCTTTACTGCTGTTAAATAATATTCTTTCAAAATCGTCTCAAGGTATCGTTTGTTTATTACGAATACCATTCCGTGGTGTAGAGTTCATGTTTTTGTTTCTCAGCACTTATGAAGAATGGTTTCAAAACAAGTGGTTTGCATTTCTACATGACAAGTTTCGGTAATGATTCCAGATAACGTCTTTAATCTTTTCCCCATTTTGGTCATTCTTCTTTGGAGATATATTGGTCACGACATTGCAATTTTGTTAATATCGACTACAACAATGTGTTAGTGGATGGGTGTGACCGAAAAGGAGTTAAAAGTATATGATTAATGTTTGTGATTGAAATAAATATCATTCTAGCAGTATGTGATGAGTTGGTTGTGCAGTAAGCTTGAATCGGTTGATTTGGACAACAACTGGAAAGAAGAACATTTGGGACATGTTGAAAAATGTAGTTTGTAATGCTATTACTAGTTTTTATTAAGTAATTGTTTTCCGGATAGTTCTCATTCTATAAAGTCCGCTAGAACATCTAATATTTATATCAAATATCTTATAAAGCATATAACGTACTAAGCTGTTACAATATGAAACGGAACATCAAGTTTCTACATTATGTATAAATATTACAAAGTCTGGAATGAATTTCCTTGTTTTGTTCTTCCACGTGTCAATCGTGACGTCATACTATTGTTAAACTGACATGAGTTAAATCCAACCTACCTACATACTATTGAATATATAGGGGCGGCTGGTTCAGTACACACGTTCTGTTCTTTCCACTTGATATGCAGTGGCGTTTTTTTCTAACATTACTTCGTGTATGCTTATTCTAAATAATAATTTAAATTTTATGCTAAATCTCAATTGTATCATCTATATGCGTTTGTTAAGATATGATACTGTTACACCTGATATATGTTTTCCTCGTAACTAGTTGTCTTCCTTTTTCATTGGTCAGTTGCGGTAGAAACGGCTTATTCTTGATTATTTTTCATCATCACATGTGTGTAGGGAACTTTATGACATATTCCAGGGGTGCAGATAACGAGAGAGTATCCATTTGACGATGTGAAACAGAGTTATACATGTACGGGAATCTACAGAATATTTGGCAGACTACTTTATTTTGATGGTTTGAATTTTATTATTGCAGCAATTTTCAGGAAGTATTAGAAGCTTGTTCAAAATAAATATTATTTTCTTCGTTAAATCAATATCAATGTAATTCCTTTGAAGATTTCTCCCTAAACATTATTTTTATTGGTAGCCCATTTTACGCGGTCGTTGAAGTTCAAGCCTGGTTGACTGAATCATTGAGGAATATGTGAGGAGGCAGTGTGTCGTTGTCAAGCCCCCTTGCAAAGAATACTCTTCCACAGAACATCATTCAAAATTCTAAACCTTTGTTCAGATGCTTAACATTATTGGCATATATAATTATTATGTAAAGCTGAAAAACGTTGAAATCCTTTGGTGAAATCCCTAACCGATTTATAAAACAAAAATGACTGATAATTTAATTATTCTGGAAGAAATCTTTCAGAATTAGAGCAGATTTATGTCAACGTAAGCAGTTTATTACACACTCTGTATAAAGTAGCTATGCAGAATCATTATAATAAGCACACGAGTTTTTTTTATAGATGAATACGGTACATGTATGTCATTATGTCGAACATCGTAATAAACATGTGAGGGTATTTGTGTTGGGAGTGCTTATGGTTGAATTCATTCGCACAAAAGCTGTTTATAAGAAAGCGATGGACGACTGATAAATGTCGTTTTCGTACAATTTTATTATACGACGTTCCGTTTCAGTGGTGATGTATGTACATGTTACCGGTCATGCATGACAACATACTTGACTACTAGTACTTAATCGCTTTCAAAATCGCATAGATGTCAGAGGTAATACAACCAGAACACAAAATGGCCAGCCAGGAGTGTGTTACATACCCCGACCAAGTCAGAGAAAAACTGGCAGGCAAGACTATCCTGATCATCGGATCAAGTACTTCTGGACACCGATTAGTGTGGGATATTTTCACAAGCGCAAAAATCAAGGTAAGTAAAAAAGCACCTATTAAGCGCTGTGATTTTCAGATTTATCCAAAATAAAATATGAACATCGAGGACCTACTTCTTATTTCTGACAAAAAAAAGTTTGGTTTGGCTATTGGAAAAATATTCAACCAAGCAATGGATGGTTGCTTAAAAAGGCCGTTTCCGGACTTTCTCTTTACTAAAGGATAAAATTATATCTGATTGCATATCAAAGCTTGATCAAATGTGGGTTTCCGGGGCGCCAAAGTAAAATTCATGCAAACAACACACATTTTATTTACTAAATGCAAAGTTATAACCAATTAAAACTTCTATTTATCTAAACGTAAAATGTCCAACTGATAGGTATGACGTTAAAATTGTTGCAAATCAATGTTTTTCATTGTTTCCTTTCTTTTGGACGTCAATGCCTACTGATCAAAAATGGAAAATGGTCATGTGAAATAACATATGGCCATCAAATTATTTTTCAACAGGTTTCATTAGCCTGCATCCTTTGGAAAATCTTCAGTTTGTCAGTCAATAGTCGATACATTTTACGGAAATTGTGACATTCGGAACAACCTCTTTAATACCAAATAGAATGCGACGTGTAAATACCATATGCTGAGTAACAGGGATCAATACGTTACTTATTATCTAAAGAAAGCGTCGTCGATGTTTTGAAATTGAATTTGAAATACTTGACCAGTTTATAGTTACCATTTCTGATAAGATAAACTGAGTGTCACACCTTCTTATTGATAGAAAATGTTTCCAAACTGTAGTTTAATAATCATGTTTATTTTACAGGTCATAATGGTTGGACACAAAAAATCAAATGATGGAGCAGGAACAGTGGAAACATTTTTCCATTATGATTATTACACAGATCAATCAGATATTGAGAAACACGCAAGTAACATAATCCAACTTCTTGGAGATAGAGTGAAAGATATTGACGGGTGTTTTACTTTTACTGAAGAAGATACACCAATAACTGCTGTTATATTTGAGAAACTTAAACTCAAAGGATTTCATCCTGACGCAGCCATAACAGTGAGGAGCAAACAAAAAACCTACGAAGCCATGAAATCCAACACAAGTAATACTCCATTCAAGACAGAAAAATATTCGCCCGTTTCCTTTCGAATCCGAAATGAAAGTGATATAAAAAAGGCCAAGGAGATAACGTTTCCTGCCATTCTCAAGCCGGAACACGACGCGAGCTCCTGGGGAGTTGTGAAGGTTATATCTGAAGACGACTGCCTTCTACAGTACAACAAAATACAGAAAGAGTTTAAAGAATCCTCCTTTGGAGAAACGTTTGGAACGTCAATGATCCTCATGGAACTTCTTGATGGTCTCTCCTACGAGGTGGACGTGGTGATTTACGAAGGCCAGCTCATGGCTGCATTTGTAAGCGACATTGGTCTCTACCTCCCTAACAGTTATGCCTGCACTTCGGTATGCATTCCTTCTAATCTGTCTGCAGAACGTCAAGACCAACTGAAGACAGCCGCGCATCATTGTTGTTGTAAAGTCGGTTTAGTCAATGGTGTTTTCAATTCAGAGTTTAAGATGACATCTTCCGGTCCAAAACTCGTTGAAATCAATGGCAGAGTAGGCAGTTTTCGTAGATGTATCGTCTACGAGACAATATATGGCGTCAACTTATGGGAGATTGCAGCCGCCATAGCTTGTGGAATCAAGCCTTGTTTTCAAGAAGTAACCCCAAGATGCTTTGCTGTCGGAGCCTATCTCTACATTAGGTTTCACGGAGAGCAGTTTTTTAAAGAAGACATTAGTCTAAAGCTAAGTTCTATGGCTGAAGCAAACGATATACTCCTGCTCAGGGAGAGCGAGACAATAGACCTGCAATGCGAGAATGAAGAATTTCTCAGACCTTTCTGTCATCTAGTTGCGCTTAACAAAACAAGTACAAAGCATGCTAGACATATGCTCACACAGCTTTTCCAGGACCTCGGATTTACTGGGACCGATTATGACATTGAACAATTCACAAGTGTGTGGGCTTAATATTTATATAAAACTGCCAACATTTTCCTGACAGTCAGGTAAACAAAACATATCAAGTGAATTAAAATTGTGTAAACACTGCCTAAAAATACAATATAGGTAGCACACCAGTAACTTCTATATAAACACCACTTGTAAACAATACGAATTCAACGTTTTTATAAGCACTGCTTAAACTACCATAAAGGAGTATACCCCAGCGTCTATCCTTTAAATAAAAACGACTTGTTAATTATAAATATGATTCATTTTAGCTACTATTTGACGTATTGTCCTGCTGTAAAAAGTTTGTAATGTATTTAAACCTGTGACCTTGACAGATATACTACAGGCCACATAGAATTATATGATTTTCTCCCACATTAGACATTTTGTGGACTGCCAGCTCAGGCAAAAGAGTGAATAATTAATTAATAGATAATTATTGTAAAATGAACATGTTTAGAATAGTTGGTATAAATGTTTTAAAATATTTGAAACCAGTTAAATTTGAAATGTGTTAAGGTCATTCGAATTGATTTGAATAAACAACTTTAGGCCCGTCAACACAGCCCATCACTGGGGCAGTGCCATATCACAAGGACGCTACTGGTAGCATGCATGTGTTAGTCATTTCATGTGTAGAATTGTATATATAAGCACGACCCTACCTGTATGCCTATTGATTAAACACATCTGAACTTAAAGTAAGTCTATGTGATTCATTTCAACAAATCAAATAGTCCAGCATTCCAACATTATGCTGGCTAAATAGTATTACCTAAGGACTTTTGGTATTTCAGAGAAACACAGTTTGTGATGTAAAACCGGAGGAAAGCGCTGGATATTGGCACGGGAAAAAAATGCAAAGATGCAGAACATAATATACATAGCATACAAACAAATTTGCCGGTTACGACTCTCACCGATTGGAAATGATAAGGAGAAGTTTCACGATATATATGAAACTACCTATTTTGATTGATCAGTTCCAAATAAAGATAGATAACAGGTGAGTGGGCCGAAAAAGTTACCTTGAATTTTATCTGCGGTTTCAAATTCTGGAAGAACACATTGTGTCTTCATGCATAGTAATTGTATATTCGGTTGTTGGACTCTCGGGGAAGTGCCAGATCTTCAGGCCACACATGGTGACAAGCATATGTATGTGTTTTCGTGCCTGGAAAATGTTTTTTTTATGTTCTATCTATGAGTATCTAGTGGGGATCTCAATCATTTCCATATTATGACTAGGAAACTTCGTTTCCGGGACGGGGATATATTCCAAGGCCAGGCATGAGTGTATTTCTTTTGCCATGCCTAATATAACATATTAGGTTAATCATTTTCGTATGGTTTGTTTATTACGACTGCTATTCCGTGGTGTAGAGTTCCTGTTTTTGTTTCTCAGCACTTATGAAGTATGTTTGTTTATTACGACTGCCATTCCGTGGTGTAGAGTTCCTGTTTTTGTTTCTCAGCACTTATGAAGTATGGTTTGTTTATTACGACTGCCATTCCGTGGTGTAGAGTTCCTGTTTTTGTTTCTCAGCACTTATGAAGTATGGTTTGTTTATTACGACTGCCATTCCGTGGTGTAGAGTTCCTGTTTTTGTTTCTCAGCACTTATGAAGTATGGTTTGTTTATTACGACTGCTATTCCGTGGTGTAGAGTTCCTGTTTTTGTTTCTCAGCACTTATGAAGAATGGTTTCAAAACAAGTGGTTTGCATTTCTACATGACGAGTTTCGGCAACGATTCCAGATAACGTCTTTAATCTTTTTCCCATTTTGGTCATTCTTCTTTGGAGATATATTGGTCACGACATTGCAATTTTGGTAATATCGATTACAACAATGTGTTAGTGGATGGGTGTGACCGAAAAGGAGTTAAAAGTATATGATTAATGTTTGTGATTGAAATAAAGTATCATTCTAGCAGTATGTGATGAGTTGGTTGTGCAGTAAGCTTGAATCGGTTGATTTGGACAACAACTGGAAGAAGAACATTTGGGACATGTTGAAAAATGTAGTTTGTAATGCTATTACTAGTTTTTATTAAGTAATTGTTTTCCGAATAGTTCTCATTCTATAAAGTCTGCTAAAACATCTAATATTTGTATCAAATATCTTATAAAGCATATAACATACTCAGGTTTTACAATATGAAACGGAACATCAAGTTTCTACATTATGTATAAATATTACAAAGTCTGGATTGAATTTCCTTGTTTTGTTCTTCCACGTGTCAATCGTGACATGAGTAAAATCCACCCTACCTACATACTATTGAATATATAGGGGCGGCTGGTTCAGTACACACGTTCTGTTCTTTCCACTTGATATGCAGTAGCGTTTTTTTCTAACATTACTTCGTGTATGCTTATTCTAAATACCAATTAAAATTTCATGCTAAATCTCAATTGTATCATCTATAAGCGTTTGTTTAGATATGTTATTATACCTTTTGGTAAAATCTCGTAATCTGATTGGTTGAGAAAGATGTGAACATTTTCAATGTTACTTGCTCGTTTTACAAAGATAAAGAAGACAGGGTGACTTTCCAAAAAATATCACATGCGCCAAACGTCTGAGTGCACAGTTCGTCCCAGTGCCAGGGTGTTATTCCAAAAAATGTTACATGCTCCAAACGTATGCGTGCACGGTTCGTCCCAGTGCCAGGGTGTTATCAAATCACATTCATGGTTGGTTCATTCGACAACTGTTGAGGTGAACTCTTGGTTTATGTCAAATCAACACAAGGACCTTTAAAAATTCGCCTCGGTCAACAATGCTTCCTTGGGGTGAAAATATGCAATATCGCCCTCTCATGAATGTGATATTTATATAATTCTGTAACACCTGATATATGTTTTCCTCGTAACTAGTTGTCTTCCTTTTTCATTTGTCAGTTTATTCTTGATTATTTTTCATCATCACATGTGTGTAGGGATCTTTAAGACATATTCCATGGGTGCAGATAACGTGAGAGTATCCATTTGACGATGTGAAACAAAGTTATACATGTACGGGAATCTTCAGAATAATAGCAGATTTTTTTATTTTGATGGTTTGAATTTTGTTATTGCAGTAATTTAAAGGAAGTATTAGAAGCTTGTTCAAAATAAATATTTTTTCTCCGTTAAATCAATATCAATGTAATTCTTTTGAAGATTTCTCCCTAAACATTATTTTTATTGGTTGCCCATTTTACACGGTCGTTGAAGTTCAAGCCTGGTTGTTTCTGATTGGTAACGTAATTGACAACTAAATCTTTGAGGAGTATGTGAGGAGGCAGTGTGTCGTTGTCAAGCCCCCTTGCCAAGAATTTGCTCTTCCACAGAACATTATTCAAAATTCTAAACCTTTGTTCAGATGCTAAACATTATTGTCATATATATTTATCATATAAAGCTGGAAAACGTTGAAATCCTTTGATGAAATCTCTAACCGATTTATAAAACAAAAATGACTGATAATTTAATTATTCTGGAAGAAATCTTTCAGAATTAGAGAATTGTGTATACACAGGTTTATGTCAACGTCAGCAGTTTATTACACACTCTGTATAAAGTAGCTATACAGAATCATTTTAATAAGCACACGAGTTTTTTTTAAAAATTGACGAATACGGTACATGTATGTCATTATCTGTCGAACATCGTAATAAACATGTGACGGTATTTGTGTTGGGAGTGCTTATGGTTGAATTCATTCGCACAAAAGCTGTTTATAAGAAAGCGGTGGACGACTGATAAATGTCGTTTTCGTACAATTTTATTAGAGGACGTTCAGTTTCAGTTGTGATGTATGTACATGTTACCGGTCATGCCTGACAACATACTTGACTACTAGTACTTAATCGCTTTCAAAATCACATAGATGTCAGAGGTAAAACAACCAGAACACAAAATGGCCAGCCAGGAGTGTGTTACATACCCCGACCAAGTCAGAGAAAAACTGGCAGGCAAGACTATCCTGATCATCGGATCAAGTACTTCTGGACACCGATTAGTGTGGGATATTTTCACAAGCGCAAAAATCAAGGTAAGTAAAAAAGCACCTATTAATCGCTGTGATTTTCAGATTTATCCAAAACAAAATATGAACATCGAGGAACTTCTTCC